>NC_058038.1:11096797-11396797 GCF_019176455.1 Solea senegalensis
TATCTTCTGACATCATATTTAGCCACAGCATTTTTCCGTGGTTCCCTTTTCCACAGGTGTCTGATGTCTTTAAAAAAGAAAGAGCAGAGAGAGAGAGAGAGAGAGAACTAGACAGGTAACTAGGACACCACGTTTGATATCAAATCTGTGGTGACTAAAGCCATCGTGTTGGTCATTCATTCATTTTAATCTGAAATTCCAGCAGCGGGATTAGTTCGAAATGTTGCACACCCGCATGACTCGTCAGTGGAAAGTTGAAGTTAACGTGGACACAAAACGACGAAACCTGATCAACAACACCTGTGTTGGGTGTGGGCCAGAAAGGAAGTGACTCTTTGATCTAAGATAAAAAAAAAAAAATGAGTGGAAAATATACTTTTATTGTAATTTACCAAACTGTCCAAACAGTCACCGTCCGTCACACTGAGGTACTTAGTGATGTGGTGGGCTCTGCTCGGATCCTCTCCTCTTCCGTGTACATTCGCCACCACAAAGGCAAAAAGGGGAATGGCCTAAACCTCAAAATGACAGGACTTTCAAGACCAGAAAGGCAGAAAAAAATGTCATTGTGGGAACTGGTGGGCACTGTGGCAGTGACCCACATCCCTTTTTGACCTGACCGCCGTCTAGCTGCTCCACCGTCCATCCCTGTGGCTTGTTGACCCCTATTCACATTATATTGGAGAGAATGAGCGGTAACAAACGCCAGTAAGGAGGAAGAACACATCTGTTTAAATAAAAAGAAACCAGAATTTCTGGATTCTCCTGTGAGGAAAACACTTAAGATAAGGATGTCCGTCGCCAGAATTGATGGGTTTTTGTCAACAACATTTCTAATGAAATGAAACTTTGTTATTTGCGGGCTGAATGTCACAACTCGAGAGACGTCACATGTCTGTGTCCTGTTTCCACAAAGAGGAACTGAGGGGACTGAGGTTCTGGAGGGGGGGGACACACACTGGATTCATTAAGATACAACAACATGAGTCCATGCACTGCCATCTTTATTGAAAAGAGAAACATAACGTATGAAAATGACACTATTGACGCTGGTGTCAAATTTTTTAACCATTGTATTAAACAATAGAAATCATATTTGTTGTTTGTTTTTCTTTTTAATATGAGGTGATGAGAAGTTGATCTACAACCTGAAGATCATGGTTTGTGGATTTTAGGGGTGTGTAAGGAAATATCTCAGTCCTCACACATAGAGGACAATAAAAGTGTCTGTGCGTGTGTGTGTCATATTTGTGTAGCCTATCCAACATCTTTGATGACCTCGCCAATTTCTTTAATTATGAGAATGTAATTACTAAAACACACAAACCCATGTTCTTCATCATCCTGTCGTAGCTTTTCTTGTACGACACAAACTAATGAGTCGCTGTGTGGTGATTTGATTACAAAATGTCCTCATGAAGATAATAATATACTGATGCAGGTTCTGAATGAGCATTTGCATATTCCTACAGATTTGTAAACATCACTACGCATACAGAGGTCAGAGGTAGAGATTTTAATTGGCACTGGCGTCAACACGATGTCACAAGTCATTTCCTCCACAGTGCTATCCCTCCATGACTGCATATCTGCGGTGTGGCCCTTCAAAAGAGGAACAGTGTGAACAGCAAGTTAGCCATGTGCTATTTGACCTTTTCACCCCCTCAGACTTCTACGCACATTGTTTTCACCATTTGACACCAGTGTCAATACAAGCCAGGTCTTTGTCGTTTTTCATACATTATGTCTCTATTATTCTCCACTGTTCCCACGTGCTCACTAATGTATAAAATAACATCAATATGTGTAGTGATGTTTGCAAATCTGTAGGAATATGCAAATTATTCAGAACCTGTATCAGTGTATTATTATCTTCATGAGGACATTTTTTAAACATATGATGAGACAATTACTCTTGGGTTCTTGTCATACAAGAGTAACTATGACAGGATGTTGAAGAACATGGGTTTGTGTGATTAGTAATTAAATAAATTGGCATTTGGATAGATGCGATTGATTTTGGCAACAGACGGACTCATGTTGATGTATCTTAAAAGCACTCCTGGGAAACAGTGTTCATAAACCCACAAAGGTATGTTCAGACTTGTGGGGGTTAATTATTTACAACAATAACAACAACAGCAACAATGACAATTAAGTCGATAATTACACTCACAGAAAACCAGCCTCGCCTGTGGAGACATACCTGAACGTTCACTCCTGATGAACACGTTCATTTACAAACTTATTGTAAGTCACTTTGGATAAAAGCGTCTGCTAAATGACATGCAATGTAATGTAACAATGAGCTTACTGTCTTACTGTTGGGTTTGAAACCACAGCCCAACATGAGTGGAAGTGAAGGAGTCACCTTTAAATACGCAGAGATCACCGTCTCTTTAGACCTAATCAATCACCTCGGATCATGTCATGTGTTGCCGCAGTCACAGACGTGGAAGACGTGACGAACTACTATCGCATCCCAAACAAATCCCCTCATAAACACAAATCCTGTCACTTTCACTCTCTTATCTGCTGCTTTTTTGTTGTTGTTGTTATGTTTTCATGTGCAGCTGAGCAAATGGAACAGATTTCATCTATTATATTATTATGAACTAACTAGAGAGCAACTGGAGAATGTTTAAAATGTCCCTGCTTCTGTTTGTCTACAGGAATTTGTTGAAAATTGAAACTGAATTCTACATTTCCAACAGTGGTATTCATTTTTAAACTCCACCGACTGTGCTGTGTTGAAACTGCCTGTTTGATTTCATCTCTCTATTCTTTTATTTCATCTTAACTTTTGTGTGTTATCGTATTGAAGGTGTACAGTAAAGTGACCTTGAGTGTTTGAAAGGCGCTTACAAATAAAATGTATAATCATTAATAAAGGAACCCCAACCTTGTTAAAAAGTAACTCTTACTCTAAGTACATTTAACAAGTTACTCTTTTACAGTACATTTTTAGAGTAGCACATTTACTTTTTAATTAAAATAGTGGTACTTTTTTACTTGAGTAGAATATTTCAGTGCTCTTTCCGCCTCTGCTTGTGATGGACTAATTGGGTCTTTTAAAATACTATATTATACTATAATATTTTTTTAAATAAATGCAGACACACAGAAAACAACTGAGAGACTGTTTTATTTCTCATTTTAAAAAGCAGGTAACGATATCAAGTGCTTCAAATCGCCGAATCAATGCAGAAGTGTGAGAACATATTTAGATACACAGACCATGTTGATTACAAGCAACAAAGTGATCATATGGAAGGATTCATCAGGCTAAGATATACTCTGGTCTCACTACAAAGCGGTAGGTGTAGTTGTTGTCGGGACAGGGATAGGAAAGACCAACGGTAGAATTTTCACTGATATAGCCCACGTCGTCCTTGAAACCCTGGACCTCACAGATGTACTTGCCCTGGCACATCAGCAGAAGTCGATTGTGAAAGATAACTTTGTACCTACTGTAGTCGCTCTGGGGCCTCAGCCTCACCATGGGGAGGGACTTGCAGCGCAGCCCTTGGTTTGAACACTGATATTGACTCGTGAAGATGCCTAACCCCCAGCCGGCCTTTTTACCCTGAAAGATCAGGCTGTTGTGGATAGGTGTGCTGAATGTTCTGATTTGATGATTAGGGGTAACAGCAATGCTCCATGAATCAGTGTAGAGCCTTGGCTGGTAATCCTCCTCAGCGTTGTCAAACTTTGGGTTGGACAAAAGGTTGCTCAAGAGCAGAACATTAAACTGGAATGCTTTCAACATGTTGTCATGATATAGTTTTTGATGAGTGCTGTAAAGGGAGGAGTTGACCTCAAGTGCATACAGTTTCTCCACGGCGATCATGGGGAAACGGATGCGGTTCAGGAGGTCAACCTGGCTTTTCAAACTGGTGGCGTTGCCCCTCTCTGTGATCCAGCTCTCTACACTTTGGAGCAAAAAAAACTCGTCTGGCACCACCACGTCTGAGCGGGAGAGAATGAGTCCAAAGAGCTCCGCGGAAATGTCGGCCCATGCTGGAGATGTGGTCAGGTTCACGAAGTTCCAGGCCAGGTACTGGATGCAGTTCTCCCGGAGAACCAAGTCCCCAGTCTCCTCTGCATATTTGTAAAGGGATAGCTGAGTGTGAAACAAAGGGTCCTCTGGGAGGACTTGAGTGAAGAGCCTGGTTGTGTCCTCTACCAGCTGCTTCACCCCAAACTTAGAAGCCATCCAGTGGATGCACTGCACAGAGGACAAGGTCACGTTTATCTTGCGCGTGTAAAGGTACCTGTCGAGAAGAAAATTATTATTAGATTATACGTCTTTCACTCCCATTTAAAGGTCTAGTGTGTTAAGTTTAGAAGGGCGTAACGAGAGATTTGAAGTCAATAATTGCTTTTTAGAAAATTGTTAGTTTTCACAGCCTTGGTACTTTGCTTTAACGTTTGAAAGGGCGGCTCACTACGCTGAAAGGAGAAAAAGAGTGTTTTCATCTTTTCATCTTTTACTTCCCTGACACACTTAAGGGGAAGGACGGGGGAAAGCAGAGGATTTTGCACCCTGCGGTCTCACCATTAAGGCCCTGGTATAAGCAATTGGCAAGAATTGGGATCCGTGCAGCACATGCGCAAACTGAATTTCCGGCCCATTGCTAGGTGGAGTATTAAGCCCCGTTCACCAAGCAGAAAAGACAACGGATGTCACTACCTTCGTAATTCTGACACACTGGACCTTCAATGGAATATATGAATTGTGTAAAGCAACATGAATCATTTTATTCTCAGTATACCGAATAAAGGAGGAGAAATATGGTCGGCAGGAGAGGCTGACATCCACAGTGATGCTAGAAATGTCCTCAGTAGCATTAAAGAGTGGGAACTGTGAGAGCATTATTTTGTGGGCGCAGATCTGCGTTTCCAACATCTCCAGAGTCCCATTCTGCATTTTGTTTCCAGAGGCACTCTTGGCTACGATCAGAAAGTTGCAGCCACGTTGGTCGTCAAATGTTTTACCAAGGTCGTCAGAGAGACTGAAAGTGTGGTCCAGCAAGTGTCTACGATCTCCCAAACTCGTGTCTGGAAAAACATGTTGAGAGAAAATGCTCCTGAATTACACAGGAAGTTACTTTTGCTGAATCAAGGTTGCAGGAGGTTCTTACCCTCGGTTTCACAAGTAACTCCAACATCCTCTTTGTGGGTGCAGTCGGTTACTCCCCAGCCTTTGAACCCACAATTGAACAGATGTTTCTCGTTGCCATTACACTGAATATCATCCAGCCAAATGGGCCCAGTGACTGTAAAATGAACGAGGACACATTTGTTGATTGTTATGAGATTAACACTTCACACGGCTCCTTCCGGATGCTGTCATTTTAACTCACAAATCCCTCACTCATAGCAATCAATTCACTGCCCTCTGGTGGGCCGTTAATGGAAGTGAAGGGCACCTTGTCCATAGTCCTGGCCGATGTCAAAAGACTTTGCTCCAGGGAAGTGGAGCTGACGACACACCACCTGGGCCTCAGCCATGTCCCAGCCATCGTCGCACACTGTCCCCCATTTGCTGTCATGGTAGACCTCCACACGGCCCACCGCAGGACTTTTGGAACCAACCAGCCTCACGTCACCCTCCCGTGGCTGGGCTGTGCTCTCTGTGAGAGAGCAGAGGTTAGAATCACCGAGGCCTTGACAGCACAAAGGTCATTCATCATATGTACAGTGCATCAATAACACGGGCATTGCAAAACTATTATTGTATAATTTAATATGTAATGATATGTGCTTGCTTGGGGGGACTCACTGAACAGGTCAACTCTGAATGCCCCTTCACAGACATGGAGAAGTAGCAGAAGCCACAGCAGGCACATATTTCGACGAGTCGGCATTTTCTGACAAAAAAGAAGCACTGTGAGGACTATGTTCACTACATTCTAACCTTATTTGCATAATAAAACATACTGCCTTTATTGCACATCAATCATAAGGAAGGAAAATGCAGTATAAAATCACTTTCATTTGGATGGAATCATAACTGCAGTAGTGTTCTCACAATAATTCACCTCAACTATCACAGTAAAAGGAATTAACGACATTAAAAAAAAAATGCAACTCACCCAATAAGTCTTTTACTTTGTTTATTGTGGATTTTGTCAATTCAATTTTTGTTCAAATAATCACACGTAGAATATGACACAAAGAACCTGTTTATACCTGTTTATGTTGGTAAGTGAACCAGACAGTGACTGCATCATGGAGGAAGTAAGAACACAAAAATCAATCAGGAGGTTAAGATATTCAATTCATTCAACTATCAAGGTTAACATCAATGCGAGCAAATGAAATGAACAGTTCAAAAGTAAGAATGACGTGATATATGCTGAAATATCATGAAGGCACGTTACCTTCTCTCCTCTGCTGTCTTCAAATGTGCCGTCTTCTTGATGCCCTACGACACACGTCTCACCTTTTAAAGTGTGCGAGGGGCCTGTATAGTTTCACTTCGCCATTCCTGCTCCTTAACAGACATGCAAATATTGCACAACTGGAGCCAGCATGTGGTTTATACAAGATGTCTCAGAAAAGAGGAATCAAAAGTTTACGGTCAGCAAATCCACCTGCTATCCCCCTCAAAAAACAAAACCCTGACACAGTTTGATTCTTTGTTCCACATAAAAATCCTTTTTTTTTTTTCTTTTTTAAACAAAGAATTAAAACAGACTTTTCCACTGTCATTACAACATGTTTGCTATGTATATGGAATGCTGCCTTTTGACATGGAACAACAGCGAATTTTGCTAAAACTTTTTCAGAGCATACACTATGTGCATTAAAAACGTCTGTTTGAGGGGAAAAAAGAAAAAAAGAAATCACACAACGTAACGAATCAATCATTTGTACATTCATCATAAGAAAGGCTACAGTACTGCGGAACCACGTTTGTTCCCGGGAAGGAGATGATGCACTTAAAACCCAAAGCAGGACCGCACGTCTCACAGTCTCTGCTCACAGTTCTTCTGCTTCACCCCTGAAGCTCAGCTGAAGTCATGTTTTTATGGTGAGGAAGCAGCTCGCATTAACTTAATAAAAACAGTGATTTCATTGTAAACAAAACAGAATAACAGTGCAGTGTCCTCAAGAGAGAGTCCCTCAGTCTCTGTGCCGTCTATATGAACTCTAGGCCTTCATATTTCACGTCCCCAATCTTGGTTTCAGGTAAAAGGATGCGTCCGTCAAGTGTGAAGGCCATTATGTATGTCGCGACATTCCCGGCGTCCTCCTCCGACTTGAGGGCCAGGATGATCTGGTCGTCTGTGTTGGGAACAAACTTGAAGGAGGAGAAGCCATGAGTGGGGATGAGAGGCCCCACTCGACTCACAATGATGTCTTTGAAATCCGCCGAGCAGCTCACGGCGAGGTTGGTGCCGCGGCGCTCGTCCGCCGTCTCCTCATAGCGCTCCATGCTGGCGCGGCGAGGGAGGAAGAACCAGCGCTGCAGCGTGTCGCTCCATGCTGCTGACTCATGGATAAGATAACCTGCAAAAAAGGAAGAGGGACATAACGGTGAGGAAGGTGAAGTGGAAACAGACACGTGGAAGCACGTGGAAACGCGTCGAGAGTGAGATTTACATCCTCACCTGGGGGCTTTATGTCTGCTGCCACCTTCAGAGCTTTGTACCTGGGGACCCAGTTCTCGTGTCTTATATCTCCTCTGTAGCCAACGACTTTCACCCACTCGGGGTTGTTGTTGACGAACTCTCCTTCAGTCGTGGTCCACTCCTTCCCCAGACCACCAATGTACAGGTGCTCGTCTTTCACTGCGAGCCACTCCGCTTTGAAGCCTATCGGTATGAGCGAAAGCAGCAGTACATTCATGTCAAAACATCCAAAATAATGTCAGTAATTACTATACATGCTACTACACTGCTTTTCTTTGGTGTTAATTACCTGATGATCTGTAACTACATTAATCCACTGTTTCCTGACATAAACTTTTAACCACTTTGAAAAGGTCACCAGGTCAATCTGACTGGTTGTGAAATGTTTAAGGATGGAGGAAGGAAAAAATGTGAAGGTTTTTTTTTTTTCCTGCAGGCCTTTGAGGGTTGTTTATATCAAAACATCTGAAATGTTTAGAGGGGTAACCTCTTTGACAGTCAAAAATTGCCACACTAGGTTTGTTGGAGGCCACAGACTAGTGTCGTAACATTTTCTGTATAGTCAAATGAGGAAGTGCACGTTTGCCACCAACACTAAAATCAGCACCAAATTTTAGTAGGCTGATTATCATTAAATCTGGATTATTTCGTAGTGGTTAGCTATCCTGCCTTTTCAGCAAGAAGACCTTTTTTTGCGTGGGTTTTCTCTGGGTTGACACGTTTCCTCCCATAGTCCAAAAACCAGATCTGCTTCAGAATGAACTGAATTCTTCCTCGGTCAACACCAACCCCCCAACTAGTTTAAAGTAGTGATTTAGTAGTTTTTGTGTAATATTGGTAAAATGGAGACCAAAAAGAGACCAAAAGCATAATCCTCTTGGCCTGTAAGATGCATGTAGTGCAGTATGAAGTACATCTGAAATCTAGGGGAGTATAAAATACAAGTACATCACAACTTATGTATTTTTCCAACAGTATGCTGACCTTTTGCAGCACTGCCATCACCATCAGGTAAGATGACCCAGGGCACAGCTTTACCACCATCAATGTGATAGACTACACCCGTTCTGTCATCGACGCTGTAGAGCTTCCCGTTGAACACCACCAGTTCCGACAGCTCCATACCGCGGCCTTTCTCCGACAGGTGGCTCTCCAGCACCACCCTGTCTTCATCCCAGTCAACGGCCACCTTGTCACCGCTCACTGACACCAGCAGGTAACCGTGCCGCATGTAGCTGTACCACGTCAGCTTCTTGTCACTCTGAGAGTTGGTGTCCAGGTCGGCAATGACCCCGATGCGATAGCGGGTGCCCTGTGACGTGTGCTCGGGTGTACTGAGAGGGTAGGTGTTGTTGTAGTGGGACTCCATCGGCCAGGTCTCGACGTGCGGGGATCTCACGTTGTGGGTGTTGTGGGAGCGAAAGTGAAGGCCTGAACTCAAGTGCATGAAGAGCAGCAGGAGCAGGAGCAGGGCGAGTGCCACGGCCGCGATGGGCCTCCACTTCAGGCGGAAACGGGGGTCCGTGGCATTAGCCATGGAGGCCAGGATGGGGAGGCCACCGACAGAAATACGAAGGGTGTTCATGGGCTCATGCTCCTGTCGAGGGCTGCCTGGGGTTGCAGGCATCAAAGACGGAGGCCTGGTGTGACCTGAAAAACAAAACAAGGCGATATGGTCCAAAAATATTATCAGGATGAAAAAACTTGTTGTGATAAAATTTCACATAGTCAAAGGTGTAGTGTAGAACTTTTTACACACAATTCTGATTGAGTTAATTAGCTTCAAACCAAGGTATCATGTTCATGACTTAACACAGTAGAAAATGACTGAATGACTGAATGAATAGACAGAAGACTAGAACAAGTTCTGCTAATTTGAGGCAAAACCATAGACCATTATGTAAAAAATGGACAAAGTCTTCCAATTTCCTCTGTGAAGTAAAAAAAAGGGGTAAAATATACTGAAAATCCACCAGAGGGCGACACTACTTGATGCAAAAATAAGTCAACATGTCCATGGGGAAGTGAAGTTAAATAAACCCGATTGCTAGTTTCAGGTCTTCTTTATTAGCACATGATGTCAGTTTTGTAGGTTATGTTTTAGAGGAAATAAACAAGCAAACCTTTATTTAATTATTTCCAAGTATTTACATCACAATATGTTAAACAAAATATAACCACGTGTTATGACAAATTGCTTGTGTTGAAGGAGCTACTTTTCTCTCGTACTCTCGACAGTCCAGGAGAGCACAGGTCGCAGTCTGTTCTACATCTGACACAATTGCTTAAATCTTGAAGAACTACCAAACTGCTGACACTGCGACACATGCACTCATTGCAGCACACCAACGATATTTAGTTTATTGTCACAGACAAGCAACTGGAACGTCACAGCAGTTATTTCAGACCAGTTTTGAGCAAGTCAATTGATTGGACGATAGTCATTCTATGAGTCTGTGAGTCTATGATTCTATGAGACTTTTAACAGTCATAACGTCTGCATAATAATCATTCATCACACCGACTGTCAGGCGTTATCAGTGTATACTAAAGGTGGGAATGAGATTCCGATTATTCGCTTGACTGTAAAAGCTCACTCAGTTTCCGTGACTATTCGTGATGGATTAAGAAGACGATACAAAACAAATGTTTGATCAGTTATCGCATTCATAAAAACAGATCTTTCTTCTCCACTGACAACTTGAGCGACATTTATTATCACGACATGTCAGCAAACATTTAGTCAGTGTGCTGCATGTGTGTTTGCAGACGATTCCTTCAAGGTACATTGAAGCTGCTCCTCTAAAGCTCGACACACACTGCAGATCCTGCAGAAGCGATGAAATCGACCAGGGTCTGTGAATGCACCTCGATAGCTTCATCCAAGTGCAAAGTGACTGAAGACCATCTGCCGAGAGCAGGAAACAATGAAGCAGCCAACTGTCGGATCAAACTGTTAACTGGTGCTCAGCAATGAATCGAAAAATGGCAGTACAGCGTGCTGCAACATTTCTTGACATCAAAATGTGTGTCAAATTACCATTTGAGATTAAATATCATCCTGACCTACACTCATCATATCCTACAGACTGAAGAAAACACCTTTGTTTGTCACAGATCTGCACAAATACCACACAGTAATAATCATTTATATGTTATTCAAATCAAAAGAAGTTATATGGTTTGCGAAAGGAGAGAAATATTCTCTCCTATCGCAAATCAAATAATCGCAATTCGATATTTATGTAAAATCGTTTAGCCCTACTGTAACCTCGCCACATTCATACCAACCCCCAAAGCAACTCTCAACAGAAATTTCATTCTCGAGTTTCAGAACTATTGCATAGAACATAGAAACAAATGTCCATGAATTAAAGTAGTTGACACAACCTGTGTAGCATGCAGGACAAGCTCATTGTTAGTGTTGCTAGGCAACAGACAATTTGGTCTGGTTGTGGAACTACTTTTTTGGCATAATTATTTGTTAAATAATAATAGAAAAAAGATTTGCAGCATGTGTACTATCTGAACTGTTGTATTCAAGCAATATCACACTCAACGTTGTGCAGTTATTAAGAAGCTGAAATCAGAGAATTTGTATTTGAAAAAAAAGCCAAACAGCTAGTTGGCGACTCATTTAGCGATTGATTATTGAACCTTTATCTACACAGATGATAGACACCGCGTCTTCACAGGGTCACAGTGAGTTCACGTCTGAAAATAGCTTTGTAGTTGTAAGAAAATGGAGAGAATGAAGACACTCTACACCGTCTCTGAGATACGTAAGTGGATGTATGAAAGAATAAAACGGCAGCAGACCAAGAAGTGCATGGTTCAGGATGATCAACTAATTAAAGAATGCGGACGACAGCGATGGGAGAAAAGTATACAAATTATGAATCCCACAGTCCTGTGACACACGGCGTCGTTAACATGTGAGGAGAACAAGCTGGGGATTCATGAGAAAAATGTCCCTGTGGCCCAACAGATGGCAGCATCTGTTTCCAATGTCTTAAAGACTATGTCAATTAGGGAAGTGAAGCCCAGTCTTTCATCAAAGTGAGATTGACACTCACCAGCCACTTTATTAGGCACACCCGTCTAACAGGTATGTGAACATGTGCAAGCCGAGCATCAGAAAGGCAGGTCCAAGTATTTCTGATACGGTTCATCTACTTGAAATGATAGAAAGGCAACAATAACTCAAAAAGTAACTTAATATTTTACAACCAGGGTGTGCAGAAGAGCAGCTCTGATGCACAAACATGTCACATCTTGAAGCAGTAAGGCTACAGCAGCAGAACTATTATAACTATTATAACTATTGTAACAGACAGCATGGCTGACAGATCCTACTCACGTGTTGTCCTTCAGTTGACCGCCTTTACACCTTTACACCACATTTCTACTCCTGAGAGCAGGTGGGTTACTCATGTCTGTCTGCTTCAGTTAAATTCAGCTGGGAGCTCACATAGAGAAGTGTTTAAACCTCATATAAGAAACGCAAGTGGGCCGGGCCTTACAGTAATGTTGAGTGCATATCAGGTGACCTTTAGAGCAGTATGTGAGTGTGAAGAGTGGGAGTGACAATAAAAGGTAAGCTGTGCAAACAGGTAGAACAGGATACGAGATGCTGGTCCATGTAGTGTCTGCTCCTGATTGTAAGCAAACGTTGTAGTGCCGCTGTTGCTGAAGGACACATTTCATAAATATGCAGATAATCAGGCTTCTCCGTTTTGTTGGTTTGCTGTTTGATTCCGTTGTACTGTGATTTAAAACGCATTTTTAAAGTCCAATCACACAAATTAATCAGTAAGCGTTTCTTAGCTGGAGCCCTGTCCAATACATATCAGTTTAATGATTAGCTATCGAGACAATGCCTCAAGCAAACACTTTAAACATGAGCTGATTCCAGCCATATGCAAACAAATGTACATGTTGCCTTTAAATTACATGCAAATGACAGCAATTTGAATATATTTGAGCTTTGGACTACACAGTGCAACAAAATATCAGGAAATATCAGAGGAATACATAGTGAGGGTAATTTTTTTATGTTAAATGTTAATATTTGTATTGCCTTTTCCTAGTTTATATGATCATACTGTTTTGCATGTTTAAATACTGTGGTTGCTATCAAAGTTGATTAAAACCGATTAAACAATTCAGTGGATTAACAGGAAATACTTGAAAGACTACATTCAGGAAAACAATCACGAGTCATGAAAATACTACGAAATACTGTGTGAATGAACAGATATTTTCCTCGACAGTGGGAGCCAAAACTGCACCATTTTGTGACCGGTGTGTCCACTTCCATCCTTGTGCAATTCCAGGGAACTTCTACAGCTCTAAACCTGGCCTCAGGAGCTTCACCCTCTGTGGCCAACATACAGCTGCATTTCTCTGTAACGAGTGTAAAAGAGCTGAAAGAGTCTTTCATTAGTGAGGGCCCCTGAGCCAAACAGCAGTCTATTATGAAAACAGCATCTGGGGGGGCCCCCCACAAACTAACTATCCTCTCTTCTTAATAGAAACATACCACAAACATCGCTGAAACGCGGTCTGACAGCAACACGCTGTGATGGTAAACACAAACAAACTCACCTCGTCGTCTCTTCCTGCCCGAGCGCTCAACCACTGTCATCACAACTATCTCACTAGACGTCCACAACCGGCCCGCAGCTCTAAACTCCCTTTATGCTCATTATTTGCAGTGCAACCATGACTAGGGAAAATGTAATGCTGGTGAACTTTACCTAGACTGGTGGAATATGACTCAGTCCAAAGGGGCATATCTTGCTGAAGGCCAGCACCGTTCACTCAGCTGTCATTCATCTCCTGAACAGTCAACTGACAAAGGTTAGGAGGACGTTGTTCCTCCTCCTTGTGCATGCAGTGCAGAAGAAAAGCCTCACATTCTGCAGGTTGAATAGGTGTTGACATGAAAGCTGGGGCCGTGACTCTGTTTCTGCTCCTGTGATGAAATCAGAAATCTGAGTACTCTCACTGAACTCAGTCCACAGATCGGCCTGATTGCGTCAGACAAACTAACTTTGACCTGTAGTAACATCAGCGAGCGACCAATCAAACTCTTAGAACACGGAGAGGGTGAAGAAATAGACACTTGTGTCTCTCCCAGAGTAAATTTGTTCAGTTTAACCTAAAGAAAAATAATGTTAACAAACATTAGCCATAGATGCTAATATTTGGAGTCAAATATCAAAATGCTCTTCCTGACACAACCCTCCAATTTTTCCAGGCTTGGGACCAGCACTATATGTAAATTTAGAGTGTCCAGTTAACAATCAGCATAGGGATAAGCCCTACAGTTACAAGCCCAATTTCCATGCCCATGTTTTGCCCTAAAACTGCTCTTATAGAGATGCAATAATGTATGGCACCTGAATGGTTTGCCTGAAAAAAAAAAAAATCAACAAGCAACTTCCACTTACGGCAAAATGATACTGGACTTCCTGGTTTCATGTTCTGTGATTAAAAACAAATGTAGTTGTGAGTGTCTCTGCTTCGTCACTGTTTAGGATGACATCTGGGAGACAAGCCTGGAGGGAAGTAGAACAAGGAGGTGGGTGTGTGTCATAAATAGTTTATAGTTTTACTGAGACCTGTAAGGTTGATTCTGCACATAAATGACCCAAAGACAGATGTGTGTACCTATGCTCTTTTTATCTTTTTTTTTTTTATCCTTTTATGTCCTTTTATGTATGTGAAAGCACTTGCGTTTTTAAAGGTACTATACAAATAAAGCTTTACTTACTTACTATGCTGGTGGATGTGTGAACCTGCTCTGGTGTCTATGTGTGTGGAACTGGTTTGTGTGTGGATCTGGTCTGTGTGTGGACCTGGTCTCTGTGTATGGATTTGGTCTTTGTCTGTGAGGACCTGGTCTCTTTCTCTCTGTCTGTGAGGACCTGGTGTCTCTCACTCTCTCTCTTTGTGGACCCGGTCTGTGTGGACCTGGTCTGGGTCTCAAACCCTGTGTGTGTGTGTGTGTGTCATATACCCTCTGCGTTGCCAGCAGCGCAGTGGTTAAAACGCGCGCGCACACACACACACAACACACATTCCAGTTACGTTTCTCTTCGCACTCACCGCAGATATTAGACCTTCAGGTCCATGTTCACCAACGGCACGAGCTCACACATCGTTCCTTTTACCACTGTCTCGCGCTGGATTCCTTAACCCCCGTTTTCGTGAAACACACAGCCGTTTACTTCCTGTGTACTGCATGACGACACAACCCCGTGCGTTGGCTGCGCGCGCCGCGCGGATACAAGAGGCTCTGCCAAATGTTGCCTTCAAGTGCAGTCGGAAATATAGCTAGTCCAAACGAACAAGACACATTAATGAAAATTCACACGCTTGTTGCAAATAATACTGTAACTTTTGATTAATATATGCATAATATAACGGCATGAACATGCATAGAAATACTGAACAGACCAGCTCTGCACAGGCCCATTGAGGCTTGTGGTCGGTAGGTAACGTACTGCCTTCATGTCATTGTGTTTATCTTAACTAGCTCCTACACGTTCACCTACACAATTATTCGTGTAATGTAATGTTTACCAAGGGAAATCCCAGACCAGCACAGAGCCCGGATCTGCATCCTAAGGATATAAACACAATACCAGGCTTCAAAACGAGATGTTTTTTTATTAGACACACCCTCAATAATACAGAATACTGTATAAAAGGCACTTTGGTGAAAAATATTGTAAAGCGCTTGAGCATGACAGAAAAACTGCAGCAAATGGAAAAGATACCATGAAAAAAAAGGAAAAAAATAAATATATTAACAACTTCCACAATGTCACTGAATTTCCAGAAATCAAATACTTGCTGAAGAACACATTTTAGATACTGTGATTGAACTCAGTAAGTTAAAAGGACCTAATTAACGCAACTAATAAACAGTTTGACCTATTAAGAAGAGTGGAACTAAACCATAAAAATGAACCATCTCAAAGCAGATATTGCAAATTAACTACTCCCATTCTCAGTGCATAAAAGCCATTTTTCAGTGGTTGACAGTTGAAGAAAAAACTAAATGGCATTACAGTAGTTAAAGAGGGAACATTTCCATGCACCCATTGCATGCGTCAAATGTTTTGTGGCAAAAAAAACAATTATATGAATTATTTTGGTGTATTAGCGTGATAGCAACACAAATAGATCTACTAAAGAATAACTGATTAAAAAAAAAAAATCAACCCAAAAAACTATTATCCATCTTGAAAATGCAAAGCAGATTTCCTGGCAACAAAATAACCCAGACCTGTTCTTTGATTTGTGCTTCAACATTAGCAGCTCTCAAAAATGAAACAAAAAACAAGGCACTTGAATAACTACAGGTGCTTTGGTACAAAAGTATCAATGGCACAGTCGTCCTCTTCTCTTACCAAACTCCTTCAAACTAAATTCATTTTTTGGCACTCACATGCTGTGTGGACCACTGTGAACACACCAAAGGTCCACTGGACAACACTCAACAATGAAACACACGCCATCATTGCACCCAAAAATATGGAAACCCCTTTTGCAGGGAGAAACCTGGAGAGCAGAGAACAGTCCAGAATACTAATGAAAACATTGGCACATGTCTTGATTAAAAAAGAAACTCCCCAGTTGGATTAATGGGTTTGAATGTCAGTCCTTCAATAAGCTGGAGGTTGGTATTCCCCTGGTTGCTCCTGGTTGTTGGTGAAAGGTGACTGCTGGTAGCCCGTGGGGCCGCTGGTGTATGGAGCAGCAGGGTATGGAGTGGTTTGGTCACCGACTGGGTCTCTGTAGTCCTGGTCAAAGTCATTCACACCCTGACGATACCTTCCATAGGCAAAATATGTCAAAAGAGCCTGTTGAGCCACATTTGAAAGGGTCAGTTAAGCTTTTACATCAAGCATTTGAGTCAATCTCTAGACATATGAGAAAATAGTGACTCACAAAGGTGATGATTGAGAAAAAGGAGAAAGACAGGACAGCCCGGGCGGCATCTCCCGGTTGAGTAGACTCCTCAGTGGAGGTGTTAGCCCACTGGTTGGCCAGAACACAGAAGCAGATGAACCACAGTAATGTCCAAACCGCTGTAAAGCAAAACAAAACAAAATGTCTGGATGATCAAATATGATGACACTAATCACAGCTGCACTTTCTCGTTTGGACAAATTTCCAACAGTGAAACCTAACTTTACCTGAGAAGACTAAATCCCCGATAACAATGTATTTTCTCTCTTTGGCGTTGCTGATTTGTGGGAAGTAGGCATCAAGTATGATGAAGATAACACAAGCCAAGAAGGCCAGGACTCCAATTCCCACCCCATAGCTGCAGGCACTGTCGTTACCATTGAATATGCACTTGGCATCTTGCTGGGATGCTGGGTTTATGTAGCCTTCTGCAGTGATGGTCGCAAAGACCACAATTGAAAACAACTGGAAAGAAAGCACACACTGGGGTTAATGTCAGGAGGAAAAGGAAATAACAAAAATGTTTTAAGCCAGGCAGCTACAGGATTGTGCAATTACAAGCACACAAATCCCTTAATATTAAAGCATTCACAAAGACAGAATCATTTAAATTAATTTACAAACACCAGTTAAGCTAATACAGACGAGTGGAGCTGAGCAAATGACAGTAGAAATGTAACAGTGTATCTTGTTCCTTGTAAGACATCTGCAGTGGAGATTATTGGTTACCTGAATCGTAAAAATTTGATCAGCAACAACTATGATAATCAGCTACATGTAATGGGTTATTCAAGAAAAAGCCACAAGTTGTCTAGTTAAATCTTCTCAAGTGTTGAGATTACATTTAAAAAACAAAGTAGGAATCTGTCTGCAACTGTCAACTAGTCTATTTTTAAAATGATTGCAAAATCTTACTGATGATAACAGAAGCCTGCTTTTTATTTTATTGTGTAAATTATATTAAATCTAGTTTAAAAGCATTGCTTCCTTAAAAGTACTTGTTTGTGATTGAATGCCTAACGATAAATTAATCCATTTTATTGCAAAGTGCTATGTAAATGCATTTTCAGTTGCACGTTTCTGTTCCTATTATATGACACAAACTTCCTGAATCTGATCTTGATGGAGTTACGCACTTTAAAAACAAAAGGACAGGTGGCACTGAAAATACGTAATTTCCTTGTCTGTTCATAAGGGCATAAAAACCACAGAAGGAAAAAACGAATTGAGTCTAACGCAGGCCTACAAATTATGAATAATATATTAACACTTTCTTAATTCAGCGATAGGTTCTTTACCTCATAAAATTTCAGCGGAAAAAAGATAAAAGAATGTGGATTTACGTTTCCCAAGGTGCAAAATTAAAACCACCTCAAATATTTTGTTCTGTTCACACACCAAATATCCGCAGTGTTTCCTGTTTTCTTTGTAATATGGAGTAAAGAGCAGTAAAAGTTTGTCATTGATGTGACAATCGCTTGATAATCAATGTGAGTTTTAAACGAGACTATTCCAGTAACTTCAAAAAGAAAAGTTAGACCAAACGTAGACCATCAGTTAGTGGCAGTTGTGGTGACACAGCAAAGTGCAAGCTAACCGTAGCTTGGACCTATTGGTGCTATCAAAACAATATTAATTAATTATTCATAAAAATAAACATTCAGTCGTGTCTGTGTCCATAGTTTTCAACTAATTTTGCCAAGAAACCGTCCAATTATATGATTTTATCGACAGTGGCAGCGAACATCTGTTACAGTCAAGTGACAGCTGGCTAATCGTGATGCTAACGTATGCGTGGAGTCACTCACCCAACTCAGGCAGCGCAGGATGGTCTGCGGCTGTTTGACAAAGCCCAAGAAATCAAAAGTACCGCCTGCCAGAGAGGCTCCATAAGCGCTACCCTGCATTTTCTTTGTTTATTTACTATTCAGCGACTAAATAATCACTGGCCAGCGTTTGAAAGGCGAGTTAAAAAGCTTCTCTTGCCAAAGTTACGGCAGTTTCGTTTTGTTAAAAAACTGCTTCCTGAAAACTTTTCTGAAGACACGCCCCTGTGTCATGGTGCGTTCAGCAGCTCTTCGTTAACGGCAGTGTACGGCAATGGCGTCAGAGTTCGAGAATTCTGACATTTTATCTCAGATTAAAGTCAAAATTCTGTCTTTTTTCTCAGAATTCTTTTCCAAAAAATCACATGTGGCCCCAATTCTCTTCCGTATAATCTGCAGTGAAATATGAAAAGTTTATCTTTGTTTTGTTAAACCATTTAAACTTCCGTGTCTGATTCATGGACACTGGTGGTATTACATTTTTAGTTTTTTTACTGCCTTATTAACAAATGTAAATACAACAATACTTTTATTGCAAGTGCTATATACACATACTAGTAAAATAATATATAGGAATGCAATAACAAATAAAACAAATAACTAAATAGGAATATAATATTCATCAGTCTATAGTCATTAACCAAAGAATAGTCTGTTTTCAGCCTTCTTATATCTCTAGTCCTTTGATTGTAGTGCCATATTGGATCAGTTCTTGCAAATAATGATCAGAACTGTGTGGAATCTGGCGATAAAAGGCAGAGCCCAAAGCCAGATTGAAACACCTGAATTCAGTACTTGTGTTCATGTGTGGCCAAATACTTTTGGTCTATGTAAAATGTGATTTAGTGATATAGTTTTTGCAGTTTCTCGCTGTGACCACTGGTCGGCAGTAAACAACCATTATTCTAAATTTACTCAGATAAAATGACTGCACCTGCTCACTTCAAGACTAGGCACTCAAACAGTCAGAATAAGTGCATATTCACTGGTCCTTGCATTTAAAAACTATTCACATTTACGATTAATAAATTGAATGCTGGCAGATCTGTAATAATTGCTAATAAGGCACAGCTGTGATGAGAGAGAACAGAGAAAGAGGAAGTAAACAAGATGTTTTTTTGTATTATTATTAGCATTAGACTGCTGCAGCTCTTGTCTTCGTCTCACACCTGCATTCATTCACTTGCTCACACACACTCACTAGTGAGGAAGTTCTCTGTCATGAGGGTCACAAGGAGGATGAGCTCTATGTGAGGATTTCACTGCAGTCTGGTCCACTAGTGGACACTGTGGACAGATAAACACATTAACAGTGGTCCTTCTTGATGCTGATCATCCTCTGGCAGCTGTGAAATTAGATCAGGGAAGATGGCACACAGTGAAAGCTTCAATGTCGACATTTGTCAAGTGGATTCTGACTATGAGTAAGTTCTCTTTCTCTCTTTTGGTTGAAGCCTTGAGGATTTACTTTTTAAATTCTATCCTAATTTTGTTTATTAGATAAATTAAATGTACTTACATTTTATTTATAGAGCACATTTAAAAAAAACAACCAAGGTTGACCAAAGTGCTACACAGAGTGACATCAATAAAAATCAGTGAAATAGAAAAACATGAGAACAACATGAAAACGATAAATAATAATAATAATAATGCATAATAAAAGCACATAGAAAACAAAGAACCTGAATTAAACGCCAAGGAAGAAAAAGTAGATTTTTGAAGACAATTTAAAGATCGGCCTTTAGTTTAGTTTTAGGGAAAAAAAACATTTCATTTGGACATATGGAGGCCAACATCGTTTGTGCTGCTTCTTTTTAGTGTATGAAGGCAACCGTAGTATCCTGATACATTGTGCTGAGGAGTCCACTGTTTGTTATATAGGCTGTATATAAAAAATGGATGTTGTAGTCCATTTCTCCCCCAGGACACCAACGTGGAAGTAAATATATAATGCATAGTCACTAGGGGGCGACCTTGCTGTTTTAAAAAAAGATTAAAAAAAAGGTCAGTTTCAATATAAATGGTAAATGATTTATTAAACAATTCCCTAAGAAGTTAAAGCACATGTCAATAAATAGACAAACTATGGCACATATGATTGGACACCAGTGTGACTGACAGCTGGTATCATCTACTTGGAGCCTGGCGACGGACCTGTCCAGGGTATACTCTGCCGTTCGCCCTGTGTCAACTGAAATTGGCTCCAGCGACCCTCACAACGCTCACGTGGTGGTTAAAGCTGTAGAAAATGAAAGCACATGCCGTCTTGAGGCCTTTTTGAACAGGAAACCATTTCAAATATGAGCTGCTCAATGAAAACTGATTGTTTCTCCAGATAGTTTCAACCACTGCTCCTGTATTCCCTCTGACGGTGATTCTCCAACAGATATCTGGCAGAAGATGAACAACCAGGTCAGGACTCTTTCCTCCAAGACTTTGGCGCCGTGGCAGGCAACACCCACATGTTCCCTGAGACTCTGCAGTTGGAGGTGGTCAGGGAACGCTTAGGTACAAATGCAGAAGGATTATATATAATATGTACTGCTACAAAAAAAATATTTTTATGTACAATAAGGAATAAAACCCCTTTTTTGAAATGTAACAATTGCCACTGGATAGCTGGTGTGACCGGAAAAAGGTCAGTAAACGTCTCTGAAATGTGAATATGCTTAGTGAAAAATTATGTTTTCTGGGATTATCATGAATCCAGAGACACTGAGGACAATTATTAGTTATGGCTGGTCTGCAAATCTGTATAAATTGTCTTTCAGACAGCTGGTCAAAATCTAGCGATGATATGAGTGATGAGAGCGATGAGAGTGATGATGGAGAGCAAATCAGCTCTCTGCGGAGGCACCACTGGTCAGCAGCTACAGTAAAGGTCCTCTCTTCAATGCCCAGTCGCACTGCTGGTGAGATGACGTAGTCTTTTACGGTTGTTTTTTTCCCCACAGTTGCTCCATAAACAAATGTAAACTAAAATCCTCTGTTGTCCACACAGGAAAAGACAGTGCTGCATGCATTTACCGGCGTTCTCAACTACACCAACACCAGACCTCCTTCTCCGATTCCTCTCAATCCTCGCGAACAATCCAGGTTGTCTCCAGCGAGGCTGATGTAGAGGAATTCAGTGCTAAAGGTGAAAAAGAAAACGACAAGATAACTCTTTCTCTTTCTTCTCTTCAGGTAATGTTGGTTGTAACTTTGTCCTTAGCAGACAACAAGGAGGTGCAGTTGGTGTCCAAACTCCAAGGCGTCTCATTGGGTGAGGGCATGCGAACGCTGAGGGCCATGCCACTGAGTCTATATGAGAAGATGAAGCTCAGGTACATCTGATATGACAACCAGAGTGATGATTTTCAAAAACCACATTCCAAACCTACTGTTTTAGTCTGGCTTTAATTATTTATGTTTCTGAAAAAAAAGAGTGCATATTTTTTCAGAATAAAAGCTCTGAACTCGGTATGAACTACGATACGATCATTTTTTGTGAAGACGAGCAAATCATTTTAGGTCAGATATGCTAAATCATCTGCCGGGCCAGATACTGATGCTGAAGGCCCAGTTTTGGCCCACAGGCTGACCACTGGTGTAAACCGTCTTTGCTGTGCACAGTTATAGATATACGCTAATTTATGTGGTGCATTTTACTCCTGGGTATTTGTACTATAGGCAGCTGTTTAATTTATGTGAACTCCATAATTTAATATATTTATTTCCATTTTATTTTTTCATTTCTTATCCTGCCTCTTTGTTTCATGGAGTTATTTATTTTCGACTGTTTTAGTCTGGAACCTTTTTTGTTGCCATTTCAAATCCCTATCCTTTAACCCTATGCTTCCCATCTATTCTGTCAGACTCTATCTTTCTTTCTTTTTTTTTTGCTCTTGTTCTTATGTGATTTCTTTTTCTCAGTGTTTTGTTATGACCTTTTGCATGTATAAATTAAGGAACGTAGGTGAATGTATTGTGTGGGTGGGGGGGGATGTGAAATGTGAAACTTCATGGGTGAAAAATAACCATTTACCGTCACCTATTAGGCGACTTGCTTTCAGTGACACAGCTAAAGCTTCCTTCATGAGCAGAAATATTCCCTGCTACAGTCATCTCAGTGTGTACATGTCCAAGGTGAGTCCAGTGTGCTCCCCATGATATATGACTCGTCTTATATCATGCACATCCCTCTCATACGCTCTTGTTTTCGTCGCCTCAGACCTGGCGTGACTGCCTCTTCAGCTGCCTCCATTTCCTCAGCTCCCTCCAGCTGTTGCACTCGGCCATGAAGAGAGTAAGCGCACGCTTTGGAACCGGAGTGCTCTCCTACTTCCTGTTCCTCCAAACCCTCCTGCGCTTAAACCTCCTCCTCTTCATCATCAACGGCCTGTTCGTGGTCATCCCACAAGCCTTCCACCCTCCTCCTCCTCCTCCAGACGATGAGTCTCAGCTCCACAGATTCACTGGCCTTGAGCTTCTAGCAGGCTCGGTATGTTGGATGGGTAAACGGTGCTTTACACCCTGAGCAGATTATACATGTTTTAAACTGGATCTCTGTAATCTGTGGCAGGGCTACTTCTCTCAGAGTGTGATGTTTTATGGATACTACACCAACACCACCATCATAGACTGTCAATCTGCTCCCTCGACCTCTGCGTCCTCTGGTGAATCCACTGACCTTCACGCCTGTGGTCATGATACAGTGCCGTACAACATACCTGCAGCGTACTTCCTCACCCTCACCATCGCCTTCTTCACCATCTGTGTCATCCTTGTGTACAGGTTCATTTACATGTTCATTTTAAATTCATTTTGTCCAAGTGCACTGCGTGTTTTTATGGCTGTATCGTTCTGCAGTGTCTCCAAGTCCTTTGGGAGAAGTCTGCATGTCCCCAAGTCGAACGGGAATCTGGCCGTAACGGTTTTCTGCACGTGGGACTTTAAGCTCAGCAAAAAGACGTCAGTCAGATTTCAGTCTGAGAGAATCAGCACTCAGCTGAAGGTACGCACTCATTTTGAATAAACCACCAGAGTCACTTAAGTGTGAAACTTGTGAACCGATGTCGGGAACCAAGATGATGATTTACATATTCTGTACAGATAAATATGAGCATGGAAGCTATTTTAAAATATGAAAAAGAGTGTGTAACCTTTGAAAAACCACAGTAAGACTTGGCAGCTTACTGTGTTTTTTTTGGAAGTACAGTACCTCGCTACGTTTTAAATCACATACATTACTGAGTAAAAAAAAATGTTGACTTGAATTAAAAAAATAAAAGGACAGGTGAATTGGTGTTATGGTCCCTGAGTGAGTGACATTTGTGACCTTTGACCCATTTTGACTGATACATTATGTGTGCACCTATTTTTATTTTGTCAGCACTTTTCTAATTTGTTTGCCTTTAATTAAAAACAATTAATGTGAGATTTGTGTCCCCTTATCCTTTTTGCATGACACAAGAAAGAACCCCAACCTTGTTTAAAAAAGCAACTTTTACTTTTAGTAGATTTTAAACAAGCTACTTTTTTTTACTTTAACTTGAGTACATTTTTAGACCAATACTTTTGCTTGTACTTTACTTGAGTATAATATTTCAGTACTCTTCCACCTCTGTCATGATTATTGTCACACTATCTTATTTTTGTACGGTGGCTTCACTCACAGGAAGTTTTGACGATGCATTTCACATCCTGCGTGTCTGCACTCTGAGGCTAACAAAGCCATTTTTGTTCTCTTTTGAACAGATATCTTTGTTTTGTGTGGCAGTAAAATGAGCTGAATTGCTGCTTTTTGCCAACAGGAGCTTGTGTCAGAGATGATCACTGGAGAGGTGGAGAAGAGCTGCATGCAGCGACTCTGCCGCTTCATAGTGCACCTGCTGGCGTGGGCTCTATGTCTAACCAGCATCTTCCTGGGCGCCCTGGCTGTCCACTTCATTTCAGAGGTTGGAGAAACATGTGCAACAGCTGCAGTGCAATATAGCATGTTTTATGTAAAAGAAAACATTACAACCTTATTTATTTCTCCTTTTCTTTCCTGGCCCATGCTTTACATGCTCTTATTTTTCTCCTTCCTCATCAAAATAGTAGAAGGAGAGTGACTTTAACAAAGAGGTTCATAAATATTTTCCACATTAGTTTCTGTTATGCAAATGAGAGATGGAAGTAGAACTTAGCAAACCCACAAACTGCCTTTTTATTTTAACACGAAAGCCACAAGATATTGACAGTGACATTGCAAGGTTGTCTTGAATCGCTTGCATTTTGCCGTCTCATGGCAGCGTGTCCTTTTGTCTGCTTTAACTTATTCTTGAAAAAGGTTTTAGGTTGCTGTTAAGTATTTTGTAAATTTCCAGACTGTGTCCTATTTATCCTGTTATCTTTGTGAGCTGCTCTGAGGCCTGTGCATTTGGTGGAGCTTAAGTTTACTAAACAGATAAAAAACTTCAAAAAACTTCAAAGCCCCAATGTATAAAATTTAGATGAAATTATGTTCACTTGGCAGAAATTTTAAATAATGTTGTTTTCTTTTTTTTTTCTTTTTTCAATAAATGCACAATAAATTATTGTTTTCTTTTAAGAGGGAATTAACCTTTTACTTTTATATAAGGAGCAGGGTCAGTTCTACAAAGGCCACTGTTTTGGACCGCCACGTTTTTATACCAGCCCACAGTGGACACAAGTTCAAGTTAACTCCTGTCTTTGTTTTGATGTTTTTTTTGTAAAGTGATGTGTGGATTTCCTTCACAGAGCACCATCCACCAGGCCCCTGCCAAAGACAGTGAGCTGCTGACCTTGTTAATGGTGGTGTCGGGCATTAACCTGCTGCTCCCTTGGGTCTTCAACTTGTGGGCTTTGATAGAGGGACACGACTCACCCAGTATCACTGTCTATGTCTCCATCTTCAGGTGAGGAGGAGGAGGACCATGTAAAAAATAAAAAAAAGTCCTCTTTCAGCTGAAAAAACAGAAGAAAAAAAAGAATGAAAATCATTTATGTAGACCCAGTTTTTAATGTTTAATCCCACCTGCAATATACAGTAATTTTAGATAAGTGCAATATCTTTACGTATATATATATATATATATATATATATATATATATATATATATATATATATGTGTGTACATATACATATATGTATATGTGTATATATATGTGTGTACATATATATATTATGTGTGTGTGTGTGTATACAGTATATAGAGTATATATTCACCGTTTCATAGGAACCTGTTGCTGAAGATGAGTATCATTGGAGTGCTGTGTTATCGCTGGCTGGGCAGAATTGCTGTTGAACCAGAAAGTTTGGGCTTAAAGGTTACGTATGTCCTACTGTTTTTAAAAGTATCATAATGACAGTTTTGAAGTAGCCCTGTATTATTATGACACAGTCAGGTTGTCGCCTCACTGAGGGGTTTTGACTTTGTGTAATGACACCTGTGTTTTAATGTGCCTCTGTTGTCCACAGTGTTGGGAAAGCTTTGTGGGGCAAGAACTGTATCGCCTGGTCCTGATGGACTTTATCTTCACGGTGCTTTACACCGGTTTGCAAGAGTTCCTGTGGAGGCACGTTGGCGATTCACCCACATTCAGTCACGTGACATGTATCTTTGTAAAAGCTTGAGCTAATCTGGCATTATCCCTCTAGAATCTTCTCCAAGCATGTGCTGAAAAAGAACAGGAAGCCAGAGTTTGATATTGCACGTAATGTGCTTGAACTCATATATGGGCAAACTCTCACCTGGTAATGGCACAATGTTACAACATGGTTTTACATATTTGACCATAAAAGTGAACATTAAGATGGAGTGACATCTGTTCTCCTCAGGCTCGGGGTGCTGTTTTCACCACTTCTTCCTGCCGTGCAAACCATAAAACTGCTCGTGCTGTTTTACATAAGAAAGGTCAGTCAGCTGTGGTGATGCTGCTGTTCTGTTGACGCACAGCCTGAACGAGCTATTGTACATAAACAACATTCTTTGTTCCATGTGGTTTCATCCCCCAGAGCAGTCTGATGATCAACTATCAGGTCCCCAGGAGACACTGGAGGGCCAGTCAGATGACAACTGTGTTCATCGCACTTTTGTGTTTCCCATCATTTGTTGGCGCTGCCGTGTTTCTCACTTACACAATATGGAAGTAAGTGGTCAGTTAGCGTTGACTGTGTCCTACATCATAAGACATGTAATCAGGTTGTGTCTTCCACCTCTTTATTCCATAACATTAGAGCCAAGTTATTTTGAATTTAGATGACCAGTTCCTAAATGTATTATTCCACCAGGTTTTTCAGTAGAAATAAATCGGCTTGGTGTTTGTTTTTTTCCTGACAGAATCATTTGAATTATTTTCTACCTTACTGTAGAAAATTAGTGACTACTTGTCCTTGCACCATCCTCTCTGCCTTATCCAATGTTTTTAGGCCAGTGACTAATGTTTGGATGTATTGTTATGTAATCCAGTGTGAGCCACATGATACTTGAATTTCCCAATGAAATGGATGAATAAAGATAATCTAATCTAATGTAATCCAGTTAAATTTTGATTTAACAATGCTGTCACAACACAGTATAATATAGATTCCCTAATTATGACAAAATCTGCCAAGATATGATGTGTGACAGATTGTATTGTTAGTCACTGAAACAATACATCAATCCAGTTTCCAAATACTGACATACTGCAGTGTATGTCGCCTGTTGTCCACAGGATTAAACCGTCATCATGGTGTGGCCCCTTCAGGAATCTCAGCACCATGTTCGATGCAGGAAAGCTGTGGGTGCAGGAGCTGGAGAAATCTCACCCGGTCCTTTCTTGGCTCAGTTGGGTCTACAACGCTCTGCTGGAAAATCCAATATTCTTATTTCTTGTGACAGGAATCTTTCTGTGAGTGGTGACGTGATATTTGTGGGCTTGTGCTTGGGTAGAACTCAACATTAAAATACAGCATGTATTGTCACTGAAGTTGTAACTTTTACTGTATTCTGAAGGTTGATCTGCTAACTAGAATTAAGCAGCCGTGACCTAATGTAAGAAGTAACGGAACAATGAAGAATTTACCTGCTTTAAAGTTGAATTCCTCTTTTATGTTTTGTTGTTTCAGAATGGTGATATACTTCCATGCTCAAGTTGTTGATGGCCATAAGAGAATCATCAGTCAGTTGGAAAATCAAATTGAAAATGTACGTATATCGTAGATTGGATTTACCTAAGAAAAACAAACTCTCCAAACACGGCAGCAGTAGACCTGCAGTTATTCTGTCCATGCAAGATAAAAATACTAGACTTTGGTGAGTGATTGCTTTACTGTACTTAAGTATCAAAAGTAATTTTCTGATATGAAATGTACTTTAGTTTTAGAAGTAAAAGTATTCAAAAAGTGAGCAGTAAGGATTGAGCCATGGTAGGTCAGTGGTAGAGCGAGTTGTCTTTCAACTGGAAGGTTGTGGTTTCAATTCCTGGCTTTGAATGGCAAAACTGTAGAGTAGAACATCTCTATATAAATACAGACCATTACCAACTCCTCTTCTTCTGATTTAACAAAGTAACAAAGACAGTTAGAGCAAATGTAGTGGAGTAAAAACAAAAGTTGCTTGAAATATAAAAACAAAGTAAAGTACAGTACATGTGAATTTTGTACTTAAGTACAGTAACAAAGTATTTGTACTTCGTTATATTTCAACACTGGTGAGCCTTTTGTTTAGTGGCTAAAATTGGTCATGTTCTATCAATCTATCGAGTCATGTTAAGTGTTGAAAATGTTTCAATACATCATACACACATTTACATTATGTGCTAACCAGAGGCTAACATCAGTTTAATAATCTGTCATCCATACAGAGCCACACCGCTGTGGCTAAAATGCATGACGGCTTGTCCCTCATGTTGGTTTTAATGTTTACTGACCCTTTCAATGTACAGGAGGGTAAAGACAAAAAGTTCCTCATCACCAAGCTGCAAGCCATGTATGAACAGAATGATCTGGTTGATGAAGGTAGGTGGTGCCAGAACAATAGTTAACACCATTTTGAATTAACTAATATATATAGCTATACTATAAACATATATTTTTTGTGTGAGCATTGTCAAAAAAATGTTCCCTCCCTGAACAGCTCGACAGTGACAACCATGTCAGCTCTGACACCGTCTGTAGGTCCAGATGATGTGCTGGGAATGTTGCCAAGAAGATGGAAGGAGAACAAGCGTAAAAGCATGTTGCATTTAAATTGTGTATAAATACAATCTGAGTCAATGACTGTTGTTGTATATTAGTGTTGTATATAATAAAAGTGTTGTATGAAAAGTAAAAACATGTGTTTCAACATGATGGAGGACTGTCTTGATGTTTTTGGAAATCAAGTGTAAATTTTCTGAATATATGTGATAAGTGTCACCTTTTGTTTTAGTATTTAAGTATCCTGCCAAAAATAGCCATATGTTAATTTGTAGTATGTATGTATGTCACTAATGTATGTCGGAACAGTAAATAACACACATACCAGACAGTCTGTTCAGCCCAGACTAAAAATTAGTTTAGTGACCAGCCCCTTATAAGCTTTTTTAACTCAAAAGTCTGTATTGCACAGTTAATTTATTGTAAAATTTACAACTCTAGTGTGATTTAAGGCAAGACTGAACTAACACATCAAACAGGAAACAATGTTTCCCTGCAGGGGGATTGTTATAATGTGACGCAAATGAGTTTCTTCAAGTCAATAATAATATTACTTTAATCAAGTCAAATCCTATTCATCCAGTGTGGTGGTTTAACATATTTTTACTATTTTATTTCGGATCCAGGCTTGACTCCATTTAAATTAGTTTAACCCTTTTAAAACCTGCAATGTAGTTGATGAATTGGGTAAGTGTTAACTGAAGCAAATGTTCTGATGCGGGGTTTTCCTGCGCAGTGAAAAGATTTCTAAACTCATTGTTGTGTTACCTGGTCAAATTGAGGATAAGATATACCAGGGCCTACTCATGTTAAATCATGTAACTAATCATCAAACTTTATTTCAATATTTAATTCAGTTCCATTAAAACAAATTGTGTGTGTGTGTAGAATGTAGATCTGTCATTAACCCGCTGGAACAGTAAATAACACATATTCTCATACCAGACGTGTCTATTAGTCTTCTAAGAAAACCTGTCTGCTGCATCTATACATCCAAATTACAGTCTAAACATGACTCTAGCGACTGGCCCCTCATGACCACAGTCACATTCTTTTTTGCTCAACAACCTTGAGCATTTATTCAAATTTCTTGCAACACAGCTATAGGAGTCGGCGGTCATTTAGAAATGATATATAAATGCACTTCACCGCAGCTTACTTTAAAGAGCAGGTTCATCTCACATCAGCATCTCAATCCCCTCCGGTAAGTAGCGGCTCCATTGAATCTTTATGTTTTGCTGTTTAATAATAATAAATGACAGCCTTTCACACTGTACGGTGTTTGTATGTCCTTCCTTCAGATAACATGGAAGCACCAAAAAAAAGAGCATACATCTGTATCCCAAAGAAATACATATCTGCTTTGGGTGAACATTATGAACTGGTAAAAAATAATCTCTTTCTTTTAAAAACGTATGTACGTACGTAAAATTATGACACCTATTGAATTTTAGCAGCTGATGCTTTTACGACTGGATATACAACAAACTGGAAGAAGTTTATATACGTTTAGAGGTGTTGATTTGGAACAATATATAGTTAATAACAAAAGCATTTAGGACACAAAATGTATCTATAAAAACATGCAGAAATAATGCATTATAACTTGTATAATATTTGTAATAAAAAAACGCGTGAAATCGGTTTGAGGGCCACATGTGGTCCATGAGCTGCATGTTTGAGACCTCTGGTGCATGGGATGGTCAGTTTACTTTGATGAATGCACTTGCTCTTCAATACATCCTTGAGTAGAAATTCCAATGTTAAATATTTGTACTTTATGTGAGATTTTTTTTTAGAATTGTTGTCCTTTTAATATGTGTGGATTATTTATTTGTGTGCTTACATTTTCTCCACTACCACTTGGGGGATGAATTAAATATTTTGAATTTAAATTAAATACCTATGTGAAGCATATATATATATATTGTCTTTATTTATTTACTTATTTCTTTGTAATTTAACAGGACCATGGACTGGTCATAAAAAGTCTTAACCCTTATCTGAATGAAGGATATCTCCAGGCTTATTTCAGAGAATGGGGCACCACTACAAAGTGCAAGGTAATGTCTAATAACTTAAATACATTGTTTTGGTGATTTTTGTCACAAAAATGAAACAAAAGCACCTTGAATTGAGTCACAGATTAACAAGGGTCCCAACGTGGAGAATAAAGCCATAGCCTACGTGTGGTTCTCTTCAGAGGATGAAGCTGACAGAGCAGACTGGGCTGGTCCTCACTATATTGGAGGCACTGAGGTGCAAGTCAAACGGGTAGTGAGTCCAAAGGTGAGTGTACATAACACTAGTTTTAAAATTTTGAACTTGTGGATTTGCTGTCTGGGTTTTCCATCGGCCGAATAATAAAATGTGTGTCTTTCAGCTAGAGGAGGATGATCAGGCAAAGGAGACTCCTGCTCCTGCTAGACCACGACCACGCCGTTCAATGGGTCTGGGATACATACTTGAAGATGCTCAGTGGTTAGATGATGGATCGGAAGAATAAATGTGTGGCAACTTTGAATATATATATACACACACATATATATATATATACATACGTAAAAGGGTATCCTATGTAATACTATTTTTCTACCTGTTTCTATCTGTATTTTGTGTATTTTAAATGTGTAATAAAGTTCTATTCTATTCATGTTGTTACAAAAGTAATTTGGAATACAGTCGCATATACAGCATTTAACAAATGTATTAGACCACCACCCAAAGCCACAGCTTCCCTAAATAAACAGCATTGGCAATAATCAAAATCATTTTGATTATTGCCAATGCAGTTTCTGTAATGTCAATACACCAGTATGTAGAAGCTCTTTAACCGAAACAATATTTTTAATGTTAAAATATAATTATTATGTTTATCCTTGAATTTTCCAATGTACTGTTTTACAAAAAGGTCAGAGAAAATAGTAAAGCTCATAATTATTTCTTTATTAAGATGTCACATTATAGTTACTTACTTGTATTCCTGATAAGAAAAATATTTGTTTTAGTGGTGGAATATTATTCTAATTTCTGACTTCTCAGAGAAGAAGCCCAGTGAGCTGGGTATAAAAGGGTGAATTCAGTTTGTTATTTGCCAAATAAATAACAATAACATGTTTAGTTTTAAACAAGTTTGGGTCACTAGTTCAGAAACTGCTGTTAGGAGTTTTCTCATCGTTAATTTTTTTTCATGAGTGGGCGGTGTTACTGACGTCACAAAAACAGTGGCCAATGGCGACACAGAGCGCCAAGCTTCCTCTCACTGTAAAAAAAAAACATGGCGGAGCATGACGCAGAGATAGTTTTTAAAAAGGTAAGATATTCACTCCGTGAATAGTGTTTTTGCTCGGTGTCAGGTTCATTTTCTGGGCACATTTCTTATCGGCAAACTCCATGTTTTATTTTCGTTAAGCGTTTCTAAACTCTACTTACATCTCGCTCGGATAAACGGTAGTTCAACGTAGTTTGATGTGAGCACGGGACGTTCTTGAACGCACCACCAAGTTGTTAGATAAAATAAAAACAGTCTAAAGGGTGTTGTTTGTTTACGTCCATTAAAAAACTATCTTAAAGCTGTATTTTGTTTTTATGCAAACAAATAGGTTGTGCAAGCGCACTGGTCACTTTATTAGGTACACCTATTCAACTGGCAAATGTCTACCTTGCATCAGGTGTTTGAGTTTTTTATGCAAAATCATCTCCACGGTTTACAGAGAAAGGTTAAATTACAGGAAATTATCCAGGGCATGTCAGGTGAAAATGCCTTGTTTATGCAGTACCTAATAAAGTGGCAACTGAGTGCATACATTGTGATTGTTCTCCTCACTTACAGGAAACGGTAGGGAAACTTCTGTCCGGTTTCTTTAAGGAAGACAAGACCAAACGTGAGTTGTGTAAATATCTTCCTGATGTTTAAACATGTGTAATTTATTCTGCCAAGTCATCATATCTTGTTGTTACAGTGAGTAGTGACGCCACGCTGCTCATGGCAGAGATCCTTAAAGTGTTTGTCCAAGGTGAGAGGTGCAGAACAACATACAGACTCAGTGCTTGAGTTTTCAGTGATTATGCTAATTTGTTGATTTCATTTTCAGAGGCTGCTATGAGGTCACAGAAACAAGCGCAGTCAGAGGACTGTGATCAAGTGGACATCGAGCACTTTGAGAAGATCCTGCCTCAGCTGGCGAGTAGCTCAACAAATCTTTTATACATTATTCAAAAGCCATAAATTACAATAATGTAATGCAGAGGCTGCTCTAATGTCTCGTGCGAAATTAAGAGAGAATATTATATTTATAGTAGAGAGAACAGCATGCCGTCTAAAGTGTTTAGCATGTGGTCCAATGTTGTTCTTAGAACGTGGGTTAATTTCTTCTTCCTTGCTGCGAAAATGGATGACACAAGCAAACTAAACTGTCCTCCCTGAATAAACAATGACGACACCAAAGCATCTAAAAAAAAGTGCCGTGTGGGAGCTGTACAGCTTCTACACAGTAAATGAGAAAGTAAAGAGCAAATCTGTGGACTAGTCAGAGGAGGCTTCAACCTCGTGTGACCATAAATAATGTCATGTTTGTGTATGCGGGGGAATATTTGAATATTTTCGAAACAACATGTCACTGCATATTTATTTGAACTTGATTTTTGGGAAAGGTGACAGCCCTAATGTAGTATGAGGTGAATGTGGCACAGTTTGACACTAACTCAACTAAGTGTTGATTTAAAAAGCTTGACATGCGGTAACTTTCAATATTTTGTTTGCCAGGTAAATGTTATTTGGACATAAATGCATGTGTTTCATGCCTCAGTAAAGACACAGAAATACTCTGTTAATCTCATGTTTTTACACTCTGTCTTGCAGCTGTTGGACTTCTAGGTGCCACACGATGGAGCCAGAGGGTTGGCTGCATGTCCCTACTTTAATCCCACATCTTCAGCTCGTCCAGCTCCATGTTGACTTTAAGTGATGTTTATCTTTTCTGTATAATTGCAATTTCATAATCTCTCAAATCAGAGATTACATGGTAATGCTCATCCTGCAATTGTTTGAGTTGAGTGATTTATTTATTTATTTTTTTGAGTAGAAAGCAACAGTGCTGTCCACTCACCTCCATGCCACCACCAATAAGGCCCACCTGTGCTCCTCTGTGCAACAACAGGTGCTTCCAGCATGCTCCATGGTGCCCTTCATCAAAGCCTCCTGGAGCAGTTGGAAGCAATTAGAGTAATAAGGGGAGCAGCCAGTCCCTTAGATGATGACAAGTGCCAGGAAAAAAGGAGTACCCCCTCCAGCCACTTTGAAGTTCCCTTTTGCTGTCCTGCGATGTTTAGTTGGAGGTGGGGGGAAGGGCAAAGGGGACCTCTGACACAGGGGGAAAGTTGAATGTGAGTGTGCATGCACAAATGTGTGCATGTGCTTGCCAAACATAGCACGAGACCACACGCGTAGATATTCTGTTTGAAAGGAAACATAACAAAACACATCGGAACATGGTCCAAGAAGAGCAGGGTGTAATTCTGAAGGTAAATAAACAAAGTAGGCGAGTAGTCGAGGTGCTTTCTCTCCTTTCATCACAGCAGAGGGGGATGTTGGGATTGCATGGAAGAGGCTAATGTGGGGTTTTCTAACCCATGTGCCTCTGATGGTTTTCCACCAGTGGTGTGTTTGACCAGCGTGTCTTTGCCGTGAGTCAGCATTGCTTCACAACACCTCACACTATTTATTTGTGTGGCTCTTGAGTGACTCACTATGATTACAAACGCTGCTCATGTACAGCTGGAAGCAACTTGAGCTCAAGTCAAGGGCCCAGGCTTGGATAGGTGATCAAGGACGCAGCACCTGGAATTTGACCCAGCACCTTTTTAGCAGGGCCCAGACTGGATTTGTGTTTCCCTGGAGTGACTTCCACAGCAGGCTTTCAGGGAGTTTGGTTGAGTGATGTTGAGTTTAATGATCCCACAAGGACCATTAGTGTAGAAAACTACTTTTTGTGTAGAAAATAATTTGTTTGGCTAATTATTACAGTCTTAATAACAAGTCTTGCCCTCTAGTTTTGTGTCCTGCACTGCCACAAGCTACCCATTCAGCCCCAGCAGACTCCTTTTTTATCAGCAGTTATAAAACTACATTGCTTATTAAAATACAATACCTCCTTGATGTAAAATTGTAAAAAAGTGTATTTTTATTGTAGTGTATATATCATTTCTGCAGTTTTGTTCATCCGTGCATCAATAAAAATGATCTTTGGCTCCAGAATTTGGTTTTCCTTTTTTCCCACAATGAGTTTTTGGAAGGTCTTTACACAGGCGAAGTAATGCACTACTGTACAACTTTCTCTGTATGCATCTTAGTGGAACAAATTACATCTGAAGGCAGTATTATTAAGCATACGAAAGCAGTTAGGACAAGAATGGGGAGGGGCATCGAAGAGAGTAATGAGTTAAAGCTTTTCTTGATCATACATTAAAGGCAGGGAGTGTCGACAGCCAGTCCAGACGCTTTGGAGAAGCTCCGGAGTAAGACGCTTTTCCCAGGAGACAGAGACTGATCTGTCTCCAGCCTTCTGGCTGGTCTTTGAACGGCACTGCACATGGCATAAGGCTCTCATCATCATCATTGCCCTAGTGTATCTGCCTGATTTTATATATGTATATATAGATAATTTCCTGGGGTTAAATTTGGCTTCTTGAGTAAGTGTGACTGAGCTGCGTCATGGACAAATTTGATGTAATACAACTAAATGCCCACTTATAAATTCTGGGAACACCTGTCTTCATTAGGTATACTATACATTTATAATATAATATAAGGCTGTGTCATACCTCAAAAGTCCCTGTGAAGGTAGGTTAGGATTATTTTAGACTTCACTCCTTTATTCCCCAATCACAAGTCTGTGGTTGTTGTTTTTCCTCCTGTTACAAAGACACAGCTTTATTCCATCGTCCCAACTTTCTGTCATAAGCCAAAGCTCCTTTCTTCTCAGGCCCAAGCTGGAGTCTCATCAATGACAACTACTGATTACAGTCCAATCTCCTTGCTGTGATGCTGTCATCTCTGTCACAACTGGAACAACATCCATGCCTGCAGAATGTGAAGTGTATGAGCCACATGAAAGTTAACTGGTGGGTATGGCACATACAAATCACTTTTACCAGTAATGTGTGCATTAAACATTTTACAAAATGACTTTGTAAATGGTTCAATTTAAAAAAAATAAAAAATCTGGTTTATATCTCTAGAAACATTATTAATACTTGCTAAACATGCCACTGTCTCCATGCATCCACCTGGCACTCGCTCAGAAGTGGCTGTCATCAGGGACAGAAGGAAAAACCAAATAAAATCCATGCCTGGCCAAGTGTATGATAGTTAAAGAATATGTTTGCCACTTGTTCTAGTTGTTAGACTGGTGTTTTTAGCACACAGGAGCTCACAAGATTTAACCATGATATAAAATGGCAGATTTTCCCCCGACACATTAATGGTCTTTGCTGTTTGATTGTCAGACTTCAATGTGGGGTTAAGTGTCTTGCTCAAGGACACATATAGACTAGCAGAACCTGGAATTGAACCCACAACCTACCAGTTGAAAGATAACTCACCCTACCACTGAGCTACCATGACTCAATCCTAATTACTCACTTTTTATACCAGAAAATTGCTGACGATACTTAAGTGCAGTAAACGTCATATACTTTAAGACTTTTACTTAAGTAGTATGAGAAAAAAAGTGACTTCAACTTTTACTCAAGTGTCCCTTTTAGGTACTTTATACTATAGGTGTCATCTGCCCCAAGTGCCCACATTTTATGAGGACGTATACACAGATAAATATGTGATGGCATGCATCTGTTCTCAGATGTATGTGCTTGCATGCATGTTGTGCATGATCTGGGGCTGTGATGCATTAGTGTTCAAGAGACAAGAGGCCCTTGTGGCCCCCTCATGGGCACGGAGCTGTCTAACCATGTAGGAATGCTGAAGGGGACACAGAGCGAGCGCATTCCTCTTAGATACTCCACACGCAACTCCTACACTCATGAAAAGTTACAAACATTTATAGTCATGGTCAAAAAAACAAAAACAAAAAAAAAAGAAAGTGTGCATGAGTTCTACAGAAAGAAAGAAGGCTTGCATGTGTGGAGAGAATATATAAAGTGGTGATATGCAAGTTTTCCTGAAGGCCCCGAGTCTCTCTGAGGGGCCTGGGTACCACAGGTCAAGCTTGGTTAAGGAGCCACAGGGCCCAGTCGGAGATGATTAGAGCATACCTGGCGGTTTGAGTCACTTCGGAGCTCTGCTGGGATCACTCCTAACTGGTTGTGGCGCTTGGCTGTTAGTCTGTGGCTGGAGATGGTCTGCTGCTGTGCTCTGTGTATTGGCTGGGTCTTTGGTAGCCATAGGGGGCGGAAAGGATTCTTCCGGAACCAGTGAGGTGGATGATAAGGTCAAAGACCTTCGCATGCAGCTGAAGAGGGAAAAAAAGAAGCAAGAGAGATGTACAATTAGACCCGCAGCTGGGTTATTTCTGGAGCTCTGTACTGCTACCTTAACTACATTACCCTCCTCTTTCACCCCAAGTCCTCTCCACCTCCCTCCTCTGCGAGGTGGCCTACATGGTCAGGGCATAGGCGATAACAACAGAGTAATCCCCTTACATAACCCTGCACAAATTCACTGAAACCATTCAATTAATTATGGGAGAATCTAAAAATAAAGAAGCCAGGCAAGGTGATGCAGAATGGGTGTGTGTGTGCGTTGGGGGTGGGTGCTGGTGGGGAGGGAGCTGGATGAATATGCCAAATAGGCAACACTATTTTTAGGTCCCTTCAAAGGCAGTGACAAAAAAATATTTGGCAGTGACCGTTGCAGGATCTGTCAGTCACACTTAGAGCTGTGACCCTGAAGGTCACACACTTGGAATGATTAAAGGGCCAATGTTTGATGACATTTAAAAGTAATGGTCCAAATCTCTTTGTGTGTTGGCAGGTGGCACAGTATGAGGTTGGCCTCTGTGCGACTTATTAAAGGGCTTCATCAGTGGACATGTAAAGCCCTCAGCAACGGGCTGAAATAAAATCATGCCGCTGCCTGGTTTCAATGTCACATTTAAGTGATGATGAAGGTCAGAACGTTTGGGTGATGTCACCATTGGCACAGCTTTGCATCAGGTTAAATGTCAAAGGTCTCAGTCCAAAAGGAGGCCAATAAAAGTCATGGATTACATTGGCCACGTTCCCATTTCTTGTATTAGGCCAAAACAAGTCTGTCTAAAGTTTCCACCACAGGTCCAGAGGCCAGCATGTTGACCGTCTGTCCTCACAGTGGTCAGGGGCACCGGAACTCTAAATTAGCACCACTGAGTCAACAAGGCTGCTTTCATGTGGACAAGGGCTCATGTCAGATTGCAGGGGAGGTCAGGCTGTAGGGGTCAAAGGTCAGTATGCGGTGTCGGTCCTCGTCTTTAACAGCTTCCTGTCGAGTGTGCCGCACAAACCCGAGCAGTAATCCCTTGTGATACAAATTCAAAGCAAACAGAGTGTTGTAATGTAACAAAGTACAAAATTCACATATCTGTACATTTCCGCTCACTATCTTTGTTACTCGTAACTACCAAATAAAATCAGAAGAGTTGGTAATGATCTGTATTTATATAGAGCTGCTTTACACTACAGTTTTCACACATCTTTCATACCCATTCACATGCTGCAACATGGGGTGAAGTGTCTTGCTTAAGGACACATATAGACCAGCAGAGCCAGGAATTGAACCCACAACCTTCCAGTTAAAAGACAACTCTAACACTGAGCTACCATGGCTCAATCCATACTCCTCATTTTACTTTTACCTCTAAAACCTAAGTACATCTTATATCAGAAAATTACTTTTGATACTTAAGTACAGTAAATGTCATAAACTTTTATAAAAAAAAAAGTGACTTCAACTTCTACCAAAGTAATTTTCTGGTCAGATAGTAGAAGCAAGTCTGTGATTTTTTTTAGTTCACATTCAGGCATGTGTCTATGAATGATGATGTTGGTCTTTATTTTAATCAAATCTACTGTGACTCTGTTGAAATAAAAGCAAGGAAAAAAAATATCTACACTCTACAGGTTAGATATCTCACATATCTAACCTGTAGAGTGTAGTAAAATTATCAATGTATAATAATTACTATATAGTATCTATGTCCACTGTATTGTGTCTTTGTGACAATTCCCAGAATGAGATAAGGTTACAAGGTAAAAATTCATTGCACATTTTGTCAGATAAACAGTATATGGTGTAAAAGTACAGAACACTACAGAAGCAGAAGAAATCGCAACTTGATGGTGTGAATAAAGGCTAGCAGCTGTTGATGCATGATGGGCATTTTGCTGCTGCTTTCATCTGTAATAATGTACTAATATTTGCTTATTGCACTAGTCCACACATATCTCTTCCACCTCGTCTACCACTTCCACTATTTTTCCTTGAATTGTTCTTCTCTTTCCGTTCAAGATTTCTATGTATGAACTGAAAATAAATAAAGACATACAGATAGAACTACACTATAAGAAAGACGTGCACATCTTGAGGAACAAACTTTTAGATTTCAAGGTCTGTCCTCAATGATTAATTTAGCCTTTGATATAAATGTTTCATTCCACATAATGTGGCGCTGAGGCTCCAGCTCACCCTCAGACTGTGACGGTGCACCTGTTTCAGGTTCTGCAGTGCTGCGGGGAATGTCAAAGTCCATGTCCCATATGAGACACACCGCAAGACACTCTGCTCTGTGGTGTCTCTTTTTCCCTTTGAGAGAGCAGAAAGCCACGAAGGAAGCAACTGCGTCTTTTGTGTTCCTCGACATAAAACCAGGAGCCATGTCACCATGAGCGGGTGATTTACCAGCCTGTGTGGACATCATACTGGTAAAGTAAAGCGGAGCTGCTGGAAACATGCTGGCCCGAGAGGAGCAAAAAGAGGAAGGAGTTATTGCACCGTTTCAAATCACACAACTGGAGCTTGGATGATGTATGGTTACTGCTGTTGTGGACAGTCAGCTCTGAAATACATCCTTAAATCACATGGTTTGATTTTTTTGTGCTCTTGGTGAGAACTAAACACACAGAGAAGGAGGCTGCTAACATCAAATGACCTCTCACATTTGCAGGCAGGGGAGTTGCACCGCTCTCTTCCATAATTGTTCTACCTTCATCTCCTTGTTTTCCAGACATAAAATATAAAACCTTTCCAAAAACAGCAAGAGAGCAGATCCACTCACAATGCGCTGTAATGTAAAAAAAAAAAAACTCTCCTGGAAAACAACAATAAATTTGAAAGGGCTTCAAAGGGACTGCTAGTGCGCTTACTTTTCTATACATAAAACAAAGCACCGGCATGTAAAACCACTCAATCGCTCAGCCTGTGATGAAACACACATCTAACAACACACTGACAGAGACCGAGAGAGACTTACAGAGGCTTTTATGATGTCTGACTGTTGGGCCTGTTAGCCAAACAATTCATCTCTTTTCTTTTTCACATTTCCTAACTTTTTGCTTCACCTTTGCTTTTACTCCCACCAGTCAGTCTTAATATGGTCATACTATGCACCAAAACAAATCTGTCCACAGAGCTTCATGTTCATTTTGCATTCTCTAAATTGGTTTAGCTAAAGACCATTAAAGGAACCACAGGCGTTTGTGTGTAACTTTTAAATCTAAACGTCTAGAGGCAGAACAAGTATCAACAACAAAAATCACCATAAGTCACGCACTCAATCATAGGCATCTTAAACCTGTCCAACACTAGAGGATTTTCAAATCTGATTTGATTTGAAGGTGGGAGACGACAGACACAACAAACTTTGTAAAAGATTGTCAATGTTTTAATGCTGTGAAAGCACAGGCAAGACGATCCAGTCCAGATGCAGGACCACCCACTTGGCGTTTAATCAAATGATTTCAGGGACAAGATTTCAGGGATTTGGAATCTCACAGAAACTGCAGACACTGACAGTAGCTTTTTTGTGTGTGGTGTTTCAATCACTGTTTAGTCGTAAATATCAACATGTTTAATACTTTACATACGATTTGATGCATCCGATGATGTTAAAATCATCTGTTAACCCCTCGCACAACAGGATCATTTGGGCAGATAATCTCTTCAAATTAGCCTCAAATCAGAAGGCACCCAAGATTGTCGGAAGGGCCAGATCGGGACCGAAACCTGGCTAGTTATCCTCTTGTGTGGGGCAGGCTTTACAGAGTGGAAACAAGACCATACACAGCCCCCGATGGTGCTGTTGGATGGTGCATTGATACACAGGCTTCAAGATGCAAATCAATGGCTGGGCAATATCCTGCATCCTCATTCGGTCAAGAGGCACACTGTGACATGTGTGAATGCCCACAGAGAAAAGACCAGGTGTCCCCCACTTCTCTTCCTCCTCTCCCCCATCCAGCACAGATCCTGCTAACAAGGATGTACCACCCCGCCACAGGAACCCAGATCACTGAGCTGTGGAGGTCTGTGGGAGTGAGGACCTAGTTGACTTACAACCGCTGGCTGACAGACACAAGTGGCAGAGAAAGTGTGTTAATGACAGGATGTGAGGTGTCCGAGATTTCAAGCACTGATTGTTGTAGCAGTGTAATTACATAATAATACAGTTAAAAATTGTCTGTCACTTCCCATTTGACAGCAAACATGAAATAAAAACTGAAGTGAAGTGTGCAGCAGTGGTAAGAGTGACAGTTCTACTGCAGCATGCTTTCGATTAAGGCCTGTGAAGTGAGCTGCTGGTTTCTATTTGCTGGGCTCGATGAAGACCTTTTCCAAAAGTGAAAGCATTCGACAGAGAAACAGTTCAGAGTGATGATATGAAGTGTATCAACTACAAAAGAAACCACAGCAGAAAATTTGATAGAAAGAATGCCTCTAGTCAATCATCTAAGAGAGGCAAATTGAACTTTTATTGGTTTCCCAGGTGGAAAAAAAACACAGACAGGGCAGGGCAAGTAAGTTTGAGGTCATGAAACTTTGTATTTGCTGATGGTAGCCTTGTCTCCTTCCTTCATCTTTCTCGGAATATTTAAAGGAAAGTCAGATGCTCAGAATTTTATTCCTCACTGCATCTTTGATGCTGGGAGGGGAAGCAGGCCTTGTTCATCCACAGCTGAGTAAACTACTTAAGTCTACCGTATATGGCTACATACATGATTTTTGAAGTGGGAAAACCTTAAAATGTGGTAATGATAGAGACAGACAAACATAGCAATGTTTGATTGCCAGACTTCCTTTTGTTATTTCACTCCGTTTGAAGTGCGAGAGTGAGTGAGTGAAATCTTCGAAAACTGTCTTCAATTTCTGCACTTTCTTTAAAATCCAATAGTGGCAATAAAATCAGCTTGACGGCACTCACAGAGCAGTATTTCTTGGCGACACACTATTCTGCTACCAAAAACTGCAAAGCCAGCCAGAGCTTTGTCTTTCCATGAAATCACTTATTGTCCTTTTTAAATTATCTGTGTTACACCTGTCTGCAATAAGATAAGCCATGTGTCTGTTTATGTGCTGCCTATATGACCTGATCGCTCTCCAGTGGCGCTGCTGGGACAGATGTTACAGTCGCATCTCTCCACCTCGCTGGAGCACATACTGATGGTTCACAGACTGTTTACACAGTTTCCATTCATCTGTGCTATGACCATTCCCAAGTGGATCCATTTGCCATTTTTTGGTGGTTTACACAGCATATCCCCTCTAGCATGTGGAACCCATGTTCTTTACCCTCTGCTTTTTCCGTGACTGCACACAAAGCAGGAAGTCAAGATGTATGTCCACAACTTGTACACTGTGGAGCGGGCCTGGCGGTATGGCATCTAAACACACTGATGACTGTGTATATGGAGTAAATTAAAAAAGTGACATTAGGCTTTGATCGTCTAATTATAGCAGAAAACAACCTGGCAGCAGAACTGCTGTGACTGACCGCAACACCTGAATTTTCCCCCTCACCAATAACAAAACGGTCTCAGACGTAAATGTTGAGGTCCAGCAGGTGAAGCTCTTTGATTCCAACTAGAGTATTTACAGAGCCACAAACAAATGATCCCTGCAAACATACCTTAATAGTCTCAAGCCTTTTTTTTGGTCATTTGGAGCTGCTGACAGCAGTGATAAACTACATCAATCATAATGAAGCTGCCAATCACAGAGGAGTATGCCTTGTATGTCACCCCCAATAACCCTCATGTGGAGGATGACGCGGTAGAAGATGGATGGATGGATGGATGAATGGAAGTGCCACTGGGGATGGATTTTGCAAATTAACATCTGCTATAAACACGATGATGCTTCCATCAGACAGCTGTCTTCAATTTGTCTATGTACACTGGATTGATCAAATAAACCATAAACCATAAATACTATACATCACTGTGCAGTTCACTCTGTCTATTTTCAGACATAACCTCCAGGAAATGTCCTCTCTGGTAAATGTCCAGACCCCAGTGACCATCTGAAAGCAGCTCATGAAATAGTCTTCCATCAGATCACCCTGATTATGTTGCATCTTTAATTGGACATCTTATAGGAATCTGCAACGCGTTAGTGATGTGTCTGTGAGCCACTGCAACTGGAAAATGCAGCGGCCAATGAGCTGCAGAACTCGATGGCCACTACAAAATCAGGCAAGTGTCAACTAAGCTTTAGGTGACACAGGGAGGAGCAACATTATCACTCAGGGCCTGTAAAAGGCAGGTGCAGATTCAGGGGGTAATTCTCTGTAGGTTCACCCCAGTGAGAAAACCTTGTACACACAACCCTGATACATGGAGTGATCTCACTTATACAAACTACAGCTTTCCCTCAAACCTAAAGAAAACATTCAATTACTGTCTAGCAGTCACTTTTACCTTGAAAAGCCTTAGTTACTCCATAGAGACATTAACACAGGTCTACACCTTAGTGATGCCCTTACTTGCCATTTAGCATTAAGCTGGCTGAATAATAAAGCCAAGGCTGAGGGAATGTTGTCAGGTTTAATGAGGTCCTTGGTGAAAAAGGGCTGCTGTGTCGGCACCACCAAAGGCTGCTCCCTGAATTCACCTCCAGTGGACCAAAGTGGTCCTGCAGGGATTTGATAGGGTGGGGGAGCACAGACTGTCTCTCCCCCACTGTGGGAGTATGAGGGCCTGTAGTGGCATCAATAGCCTTGCTGTGCATGGCTAGGCGGGCAGAAAGCACAGAGTGGAAGAGGTTGTAACTGTAGTGCCACAGAGTGATGTGGCACTGAGAAGGCCAAACAGCAGTGAGCACACAGCAAGAAGAAGGCCCTAAAGCAGACCATGGTCTTTCACCTCAATTGACTGCAAAGAGTAAAATATGAGCCTCTTTTGCTCCTCTGGTCGAGTCAAAGAATGAGAACATAAAGTGCCAGCAAGGGTATGAACAAGTATGACCACAAATAAACATATGGAGACAATGACATGTAAGACAAAGGGGAACAGAGCCAAAACAATGACAACTGTGAAATTCTGGGCCATATTTAAGAGGGGTACATGGGTCACAGTTTCACATGGAGTCCTCCGCCTCCAAACCCCATTCCAGTTACTTTGATTCTTTATTCATCCCTTTCTTCCCCACTCCTCCACCTCCCACCCACCACCACATCCTTAGGTCCAGCTGATGGAGGCTCTTTTGTCCACCAGCACCCAGGCAACAACATCAAAGGGCTGTTGGGTGTAAATGCAGAGTGCCTGAAAAACAAAACAAAAGTGAAAAATAAAGAAGTCCCAGAGGGGATGGGAGATATTCACAACAGACTCCCAGAGAGGGAGGGGTGTACAGGAGGGAAGAAAGAAAGAAAGAAAGAAAGAAAGAAAGAAAGAAAGAAAGAAAGAAAGAACTTGCTCGCTCTCTGTCATTTGTCAGTCGTTCATCATCATTTATTGAATACACAGAGGTGTGGGCTGGGTCATTCTCACTTTAATGACAACAATAAGCAAATGAAATAAATGACATTATGCTTTGTATGAGACCATTATAACACTCTCTTTGTGCTGATCATCAAAGCCCATTAGGGGACAGTGAAAGGCCCTGCATTGCTGTTCACGACCACTTCCTCATTCAGTGACAGCTGAATTGGAGGCTAGATGAATTGTTGTGCAAGACAATGTCACGCTTTTGGACTGAATGCTTTGCTTTGATCTCGCTCGATGTCCTTGAGGCTGCAACAAGGGGCTGATATGTTAACAACCAGTCTGGTTACACTAGTTCTATCCTCTACCTAGTGTGATGCCCATCAGAGCTCCTTGGGGAAGGGGACAGTAGGAATGGGGGGTAAGGGAGATCAACAAAGCCTTAATTCCCTCATATGGGACTCCTGTAGAGTCACGCATGGTGTACTTGCATGCATGCCTTGTCTTGCACCCTCAAAGTACCCGCCAGTGACACGCAGACTCCGGAGCCTGGCACCAGGCCTCCTACTGGCTTGGAGCAAACCCTCTATTCAGAAAGAAGGAGGAAACACAACTACATCAGGCCCACAGCTTATAATTAAAACTCCTCAGCCTCAAAGAGCACAGCATCTCCATCCTAATGGTAGGCTTCCATGTGAGGCATTGGTTTAATACTTACACAGTGTCCCATTAGACAGTGATGTGGACAGAAGAGGAAAAGAGGCATTAGGACTACAAAGAACACATGTGTCCCATTCAGGATTAGAGGTTTGCCCTTCCCCTCAGTAGCCTAATTGCTGGATTGGCCAGATCAAAATCACTTCATTGAGATCAAGGCCGCTGTCTTGCCCTTGTCTCACTATTCTGTTGCACAGTAACTCAACAAAAGCAGCAACAGAGGGGAGTCCAGAAGTCGCGGAACGAAGATGAATGTAGTTCATGTTTAGAGAGCATGTTGTGTGATTAAGGGAAGCCCACATCAAACATTGTGGCTTAAGAAAACCACCAGTTGAAAAACAAGATGCTTCTTCAGTGTAGAGCGGCACTGACTGGAGATGCTGTTGTTCAGAATGTGGACCAGCCCAAACTAACCCGCCTGCCTGTCTGTCTCTTGAGACAGACAGGGGAATAAGAGACATCTTAGAGTCGTCAAGGACTTGGGACTGTTTCTGGGTAAGAGAGCAGGAAGCGCTTCAGACTTTAATTCAAAGTAATAACACATATAAAGGGACACGTATTATGTGATACATGAAATACATGAACATGCTACAGGAAAGAGTTAAAAGGCATCACTTTGCATACAAAAAGAGTTTGAGTGGGAGACAGTAAAAGAGATGTGTTTCAGTCATTTGTTTAACATTTCTACGTATTTGGACAAAACCTCAAGGCTCTCGTGGGCTCTGTCATGTATCAGTGGGAAACGCTGAATGAAATGGATGGATAACACCCCCTTTTCCCACAGAGAGCACTGCATGGACAGGAGAACAGCAATATTGTGGCCACATGTGTGAGTTTGTTTACTTATGCTTGGTTTTTAACTGAAGGAATCTCATGATATAAACCACAACATAACAGACTAAATTATTAGCATGTTACCGCACTACACACTCTTGCCCTTTGACTGGAACCGAAGAAAGTGCACTTCGTCAAATGTGCCTTCTCTCTCTCACACACACACACACACACACACACACACTGGATTCTCCTCACTCTCTAAGGTAAAGAGAAGGAAAGTTTATTTCTCAAACCCCAATCATGGAAATCTCCCCTTTAAACAATAAACTTTTAACTTTATTTCATCTCTCCCGTTGCCAGGACCACATCAAACACATCCTTAGGTCAACAAGGGTCAGCAAAGGGATTTTGGATAATGATGAGGCTCAAAGAAAGAGATTGAGTGTGGTGAAAGAGAGAGATGGTAAAATAAGGGGAATGAACTATTGGGAACTGAAGAAAGGATGGGGCTGGTGAAGAAGGAGAAAGAAGGTGCAAAGGCTAGGACTCATAATGACAGACCCCCTGATTACATTGTTGCACAAATAAACAGACCTTCTCCAGGCTCCCTGGAGTCCAGCTGCAGTGCAGGACAGGAAAGCTTTCATTTCAGGGGGCTGAGGTTGAGTCAGGCAAGTGATGGGATGGGGCCTGGCTGTCTACCCATACCGTTTCTTCACATCTCCATCAGCAAGTCAGTGAACAACATCTCATTTGAGAAGCCTGTTGATTAAGTGCCATTTCCTGCAACTACACCGGCTGCCGAGAAAGGCCGTCAGCATGTGCATTCATAACTGTCAATCTCAGCAGAAGAAAGAGCTGCACAGGTTAAAAAGAGGAGAAAGGCGGCTGGAAATTTGCTTTTTGATGATGGTGATGATGATGAGGGGGCCATCTGTATGGGGTCAGATAAGTATTAGAGGAAAGAGGCTGAGAGAGACAAGGTTCAGAGGGCCTCAAGCCACATCTGCAATCGTCTTTCCTTCACCTCCGACCATTATGGAGTCCTGGTCCTCTCTTCTTTCTGTGCCCCACGGCTACCAAGGCCCACATCAAGGCATGCCCGTACCAAATGTATGCCCCCCCATTAAGGGGCCATCATCAGATAAACAAGATAAACAAGTCCAATTCCTGGCAGGACTGATCAAAGGACTCAATGTTAAGCCCATGGCCAATTTCAAGTTGGAAAAAAAAAATCAAACACAGATGAGGTCACATGGAAATGCAGGAGGGTGATCCATTGTCCCTTTATGGGCACATAAAGCAAAAGGGACAGTGAAAGAGGGAGGAGGAAAAAAAGGAAATGGTTTGTCAACACGGAGAAACTCTCTCAAGCGCATCACTGCATCCAGTACCTTCGCCGTAAAATCTTAATTCCTGCCATTGTTGCATAGACTGGTGCACCTGTTCGCCACTGCAAAACACGAACAGTAAAACCACAGAAATAGAATTCCTCAGATATGTTTAAGAGGGAGTAGCATAGACTCTGCTCCAAGATGTTGAGCTCTTCTTGGCTACAGATCGTGGATGCAACAATGATATATATTGATCCCTCTACTTTCCTTGGATTTCCGTGGCAGGTGATTGCGTCATCAGACTAAAAGCTTGTGCGTGTGGATGGCATTCCATTTATCTTTTTTTTCCCAAAAGATCATGTGTCAACCTTCCTTTGTAAATCACCTTCATCCCTTAATGCTCAACCTCCTTCCATGTCAAACCGAGTATAAAGATGAAAGACAAAGTAATGCCAAATATGTGTGTACATGGATGCATTTATCTGATTTATTTTCAGACGTGTACTCCCAGACGTCCTAACGTTTTATGGGAACGCATCATCGCATCGTTTTTAGGGATGAATTTTGAAGCTAAACAATTGAGAAAAATGTTGATTAATTGGAACGTGTTCATGGTGTCAAGACAGATGCCTGCTTTTGCTCATGTAATCAGTTGATACACATTCACACTGGGGAAAAAAGGAAATTCCACTGGCTCCCTCGAAAGAGGGCCATATTGAATTGTAATCAAAAGATTATCCCAGAATAATCAAACAGCCCCCCCATGGGACCACCCACAGAGAATAGAGAGAAACGTAAGCCTGGCCACATGCTCTGCTTACTTCACTGAGAGCTCCATGGCATGGTCAAGACAGGAACAAGAGAGAAGTACTGAGGGTTTTTGTCCCATCACTTTCAAAGGGCTGCGGTCCATTTGTTGTGAATGGCATCCTTGAGTGGAGTGATGGAAGCAACTCAACAACAACAAGAGGTATTTTGATCACGTAGGCTTCCTCGCATTAGCCCTAATTCACAGAGCCCCACAGTTTACTAATGTTTCAGTTGCTGGCTTATCACATAATGGGAAAAAGTTGCAGCCCATAAACAACGGCTTTATTCTTAAATGATTCTGATGATGTTAATATTCAGATCTTGTCTCATTGACGGACCTCTGTCTGTTTTAACTGAACGGGAGAGCTGTAAAAACCGCTGGCAGAGATTAGACGTGTGTGATGAGCGCACTAGTGCTGCCTGAGATGTGAAAAACTTGGGGGAGGGACTCTAAAGACACAGACCTCACTACACCTGGCAAATACATACATATGCAATTCTTGTTCACAAATACTAAATCATGTTGTTTGGTACAGTACGGTGCCGTTCGGAATGGTAAAGCCCTCGATCAAGCTCACATTTCAACTTACCAAGTACCTATACTTGGTAAGTGGGGTGTGCACTGTGCTTGATGGCCGTGTCAGTGAGATACGTAGCACGTTTTTGTACCGGTGCGACAACAACGGACAACAACATCGAACGTGACACAACAGACAACAACGGAGCAGCTTGTTCTTTTCTTGCTTGGTTTGTGGGTGTTTCAACAAGAGCTCTGTCAAGCTTTGTATGAGAACAGACTGCCACCGTTGAAGGAACACCGGTCACCGAGTGACGCTTTTCTTTAGACTGTTGTAGGTCTAGCTCCACCCGCACCATTGCTCTGGTACACCAAGGGAAGGGTAGAAATTTAACAGTTGGGGACAGTTATTTTGGTACTATTCCTAATGGGAAAGCAAACAAAAACCAAATGACAGACAGTAGTATTTTTGGTCTGAATTGGTGTGTGAGAGAGATATATGTGACCGTCAGTGGATAAGCAGTACAGAACATGGACGGATTATTACATTGGGATGTCAGCTGAGTCAGCAGTCCCTGAGTGTGATCCAGGACACGTTTCACAACACTGAGAGTGCATGACGACATGCATCTAAGAGATTGCATCTCAAATAGGTCCTCAATGCATCTAAGCTGCTTTTACACATGTTGTCACAGCTGTCCACTTGCATCACTCAGGATGGATGAAGCATGAAGAGAATGACGGTCTTTGCAGTCTCTGTGTGTATAAAATAGATAACCTGTCAGGTCAGTACAGAGCAGCAGCTTGGCAATAGCTTGAAAGTGCTTGCTGGTAAACATGTAGTCTTGATGGTTTTATGTTTCAGTGACTGTTTCACACTTTTGTGGTTGTTTCAATCACATGCCGATCACATCAACATCTAGTTTAAGATTAGTTTTCAAAGGGTCAAAATCACAGGATAAATCCAGCTTGTGTTAGATAAGAGGGAAGTGTTTACACATGAAGAGAATTTTTTCTTTTCTTCTCAGTTTGGGGTGTTGGGTGGAGGTGCTTGTGGTAGGTGGTCGGTACAAGATAGACAGACCCCACCCAATTTTCTTAAATCCTGGCTAATTAAAGGACCATGAGTCATCCATAGAAAATTTGATGGGATCAAAGAGACCTGGATGTCCTCTTCTGTAATTTCAAATTACTCATTTCTGTTATTAATTATACATCTTAAGTGCCTTTGATGAATGCTGCAGACTATCCTTCATCAAGAGGACATTATGTCTGGAGCAAAAAAACCCAAAACAGTTTCAATGTTTTTGGCTCCAAAGAATCAGCCATTCCGGGGGGGTTTATCAGCTGGTCCTGTCTCATTGTATCACTATTATTATTTTTTTGTCCTGTGTACTTTTTAGCAAAACACCCACATCTGACGTCATTGTAATATTGTCATTTCAAGAGTAGTCCTGGGAGCAGAGCAGGGGTTGTGATTGAACTTTGAGAGCTGCCCTGAAGCTGTACTTTGAGGAAGAAACCACGGCACCACAGATAATGCTTTACAGTCCACTAGTCTCAACTACTGTCATCAGATTTTCTCTTGGTAACACACTAAAGACGATTGTCATCCCGGGTTTTCTTCGGTGCAAAGGCCACCGCCTTGTTGTCAGACTGAAAGCGAGGTTCGAAGAGGATGAAAAGTTAGAAATGATCTCTCTGGGGACTGAATTTGCTGTTGTCAATACGAAAGCCTGATACTTAATTCAACTTCTCAGTGGTCTGATTCGTCAAATAATGCATTCATCTCATCTTCAAACTGTCCAGATGGAGACAAACATGAAAAGAAGACTTCTGCACAGACAGACAGACTCTTCTGACATTGTCCTCACTGTGGGGATCATCTATAGTCATCTGGGCACAGTTTATGGACACAAAACAAAAAGGGTAAAGCATCACAGTGTTGAGCACAAAATTAAATAAAACCACCTCTGTTGAGCGGTTGAAGACGAGGACGGCACGAGACACAAGTTCAAACACTGCAAAGTCTCTCGGTCGATGACTTTCCACTGGTGTAAAGACATTTCAGGAGACAGGGGAAGGCATGTCTCTTTCATCCCTCACCACAGACAAACTTAGACATATAAAAACATCTATGCTGAAAAGTGGCAATAGTCCTTTTAATTCCAGACAAACCCAATGTGAAGAACTTAATTATAGAACGAGGGCAACCCAGCCCCTTTGAAAATTACACTTACAGTAAGACCTTTGAAGCAAATACATCCTTTATCCTATTTTTTTTCTTTTGTTCAATGCTTTGTCTCTTGTAAAGCATGCCATTGACTACTGTGGTTTCTCGCTGCTCTCTGTCTTCTCTCGTCTGTCTCCATCCCTGTCAGGCATTTGCTCATCAAAGAACCACTTTTGGACACAGGCTGGAGGGTTAAAATACTTAAACCCCTGGTTGATGTGCTGATTTTTTAACACATTTTTACACAATCAATAATTTCAAAAAATTTACGATAATTTGGCCATTTCATTGAACACGTCCCAAACCAAGAGCACTTGCTGATTAGATTTAGTTTTTCTAATTTGAATTTGACTGTTAGGTAAGTAATGCATAATTATTCATCAGTATGGTTGGCATTATTTTCTTTGTGCTCTCCTTTGCGTTTGCAGTAGGTGTTAATCGCTTTAATATAGACTTTGGGAGTTGTTTGACTGTGAATATTCATCTAAAAAATATTGTAGGCTGTTTTTACTGAGTTGCCTTTCAGCGGCTCTGAGTGACGTTCCTTCTGTAACAAAGCAGTGGCATTGTGTGTAGATCTTTAGGCTTTTATTTTGAAGGTAAGCTGTGAGACGCATAGACTGTTTAACAGTTAGTTGCCCTCTTTTCAAATGACCAAAGCTCCGTGTTAATAGCATAGTTTAGTTGCTATAACATGTAGTATTCTGGCACTTTTGCAAGTTGTTTCAGTGTGTAAGATGATTTTTGTCAGAATACGATAATATGCGATTATTTTAAAGTCACAGTACAATAACTCTGTATTTTCCATCTGGCAACATTGGTCCCAGATTTGAGTTTAAAGATAATCCCTATAATGATCAAACAATGTATACAACTTGCTATAATTTCATATCAGTGGGGAGGTGCTAAAAAAGATTGGGCAATATAGATTAAATCCAGCTACAACTGCTATGAATGAGCCAGGTGCTGCCCCAAAAACCACAAGCTGCCAAAAGGAAGAAGCACTGTCTATCTATCAACTGTTTAACCAACACAAACATGAGGGGATAACCCCACCACACTTAAATAAACTCAAATGTGCAGTGCAATCTTATGACGTGACGGTCATAAATGAAAAACAGACGTTCGATAAGAATGCCGTTAATTTCTTTCTGTTGTATGTGGTTTGTCTGATACAAGTTAACGACTTCCTGTGAATTAGCTCATTAATTCCTTCCCATAAAAGCACCACATTCACGCATGAAGCCAACACACACAGACGGCCATGTTTTCAATCTCATCTCTCATATCAGTGAGTGGGTGTTGGCAGGTGTGAGCAGAGGTGTTGGGTTCGGCAGTAAATCAGCTGGGTTTCACGATCAAACACTTGTCATTATTCCCAGCGCTTTCATCTAATCTCATAAAAGTCAGACTGCGCTGATGGACTGAGTTTGCTTGCCAGGCCAGCCGGGCCCCCTCTGCTGGCACCTCTGTGGGTGTGGCTCTGATGGTGGCATGTGGCATCACATGAGGTGAACTTCCTCTTCCCACCCCTGAGATAATGGTGTAATTCCCTTTTTTTGAAGTTGTTTTTTTTAGTGTTCTGTGCACATCTGAGAGCTCTACATTGAATGAATCTTACAGTAAGATAGATGTGCTATTTCGTTCCACTACAACATCAAATTTGCATGTGGAAAATAGGTGGCAGGAAGAAGGGATGAAGCATCTTAGAGGAAGACTAATAAAATGTCTGAAGCCACCGCAAACGCAGAACGACAGAAACAAACATCAAAGTCAATCGACTGGCTGTTTGATCTCCCCAAGTTTTTCCTCTCTTTTTAACATCACTCTGGCCCGTTTACACTCTGGTCTTCATTATCCTCCTCTGCCCTTAAAATAATTTAAAATCTATCAGGGTCTGACATGCAAAGGGGGGAACACAGCGTTTGAGCTATAGAATAAGACAGAACTGTGCTGTGACCACTTACTTACAGAGGATCAACCAGTCAATGACAAAATTGTACATCTTATTGTGGGATCTTGCATCGCTTTGAACGATGGCGGTTATTATGGATGCTCCGATGTCAACCTCCAGGGAAGTTTATGGTTTGCCTTTTGACAAATGGGCAAGAGGGAGATAAAACGTTTTACACACAGACACCCCCTCCCTCCCAAAATAAAATAAATCAATAACCAGAAAAAAGGCAGCTATTAAATTGTTGGACAGCTCCATTTGGAATAAAACTGGGATTTTGGCTGCTGTGTAAAGGCTTTTGGAACTGGTGCAGGCCACACACACCAAACTGATAAACTGGTGTGGTCAGGATGTATCAAACACGTGCTGGTGGACCAATAAAGACCAGGAACACTGGCAGCTTCAGTACAACTCATTCTCATTCACAGCGTTCTGAGATTTGGCCAGCCTCGGAGAAGACATCAATATTGTAGGCTTCACTGAAACATTTAACCCAGAATAAAGACATTTAATCCTGAAAGTTGACTGAGGTTATAGATGATTGTGCTATATGTTTGAGTGTCAGCCTGTGTTTTTAGGCTGTAGCATGTGTGTGTGTGTGCGTGTGTGTGCATGTGTGTGCGTGTGCAGAGCCTCAAAGAGACAAGGCCACTTGTGCCCATGGCGTCTGGTAGAGCTCGTGACTGTGTCTGTTTAACTCCGCTAACAGAACACCGTTCCACAAAGACCATCACGCAACCCACAGATGTGCCACAGAACAGACAGGGCAGCACCACAACCAACAAGAAGCAGTAATAACCCCCAGCCCACACACACACACACACACACACACGCACACAGACGCACACACAGGACTGAAGTTTCAAACTCACACATTCCCATGAAACTAGTGGAATATAATCATGCAGATAGTTTCAGATGACCCAAAATGAGGTTTTATATCTACCTGAGTACAATGGACACTGCTTATTAGACTAAACCAAGTGTTCTACACATTGTCAGAGTTTTCATATGGACCATCATCAATTATGAAATCTTTGCTAAAGCGGAAATGTGAAAAAGGGCGATTTAATATGGAATAATGGGGGGGGAAAAAATTAATTGTGTGGTTGAAAAATAATACATGGAGATTTTGTATTTATGGGGCCATTAAACGATAAGTATAGGTTACAATGACATTTTTACTGTGGACAAAAGTTTAGATGTTAGATATATATTACATATATAAAATATATCCCACGCATATTTTGAATTTATCACAAATAAATCAGCCAAAAAAGTATTGGTCCTGTGAGGTATTTGGCAGTAATTTGTATAAAGGTGAAAATGAGGGAAATCAGTACATGTATGTGCTTTGGAATGAACATAGTATATAAAGTTCTTTCATGTATGAGAGAATGTATAGGCATGTACATGTACACAGTGATGGGATCAAGTTCCTTGTATGTGCACACACATACTCAAAGACGCTGTTGAGGTGGCATTAAAGGCGGTACGAAGCGGCGTGGTTGAAAACCGATGAATGTCCTTCAGTGTGTACCTCAGGATGAGCGGAGCGAAAAAACGTTTTTCTGCTAAATCTGCCTGTCCTCAGAGTCAGAGGTGAAATTGTCTTTACATTCACAGTTAGGCCGCTTTGCGAGTGCTGACTGGGGCTGACATGCAACATGGGCCCCGGACTTCAAAGCCTCCAAAGAAAATATATAAATACAAAACCATTAGCCAGCTTGTTTTCTTTAGTTAACATTTCAAACACACTACGGAGTGGATCATGTTTTCAGTCCCCGTTACACGAAAATGTTGATGTTGTTTTTCTGACGGTCCCGGGGCAAACTGCAGCGCTCCAGCTGGAAACTCCTCAGCACCCTTGAAAAATGACTGCACAAACACAGAGCCGAGGTAGATGGAACACGACCTCCTTTGGACTATGTGGACTTTCCTGCCAGCTGCCCACTAGGATACAATTTGCATTTGGCCCTCAGCACAGTAGAGTAACACAAGCATGGGTTTCAATGTCAGCATTAGATTAAACATACACAACCCAGAGGTGGTAGCATCACAGAGGAGAGAGAGAGAGAGAGAAAACAGGCGACGCTGCTGAAATATATCATTACATTGCACATACCATTCTCAAGGGTGTGTGTGCGTGTGCCGGTGTTTTGGGAGGGGAAGAGGGTGAGAACCATTTTTATTAGACACTAAGAAGTTTATAAACAGAGCCACTTGACACAGTGAACTTAAGATTGGAGGGTGATCCTCTGTGTAGACAGATTACCACCTCATTAAACAAACCAAGACCTCAAAGGGTAACAAGCCCATGGATTCACATGCCACAGTGAGAGAGAGACAGAGAGAGACTGAGAGAGACAGAGAGAGTGACCCGAATCCAGTAGCCACATGAGACAGTAACAGCTGTCTATCCAAGAGAGGTTTTTACAATTCCAAACATTTATTGGACGGAAATCAAGAAATATGTCTCTTTTTTTGTCTTACTTATTTTTGCCCACAAAATTACATTCAAGCTATAAAAATGCTTATGTGTTAGGTATATAATAGCACTATGGGACTATTTTTATACCTACACTGAGCTGAAAAAACATAATAAAATAAATTTAAAAAAAAAGAAGATGTGACTCAGTAAAAGTAATGCTTATAGGAGAAAAATAAAAACCTGTTGCCATTTCAAGAAGCTCTTCTAACGGCACAGACAGCTGTCAGGAGAACAGTGACTCTGACTGGAATAGACTATAAGAGCATAATGAAGCACTGGCCTCAGCAGCATCAAGGCATGCATGACAAAATCAGCGAAAAGTGAGGAAAGATGCCATGATTATGGCTTGGTCAGCTAACTTTGAAGAGTGGCTATTTCTGTCAGTGAGGACATCAAATCTTCTAAGTCCAATCATTCACTTCAACCTCGTTTGACTCACAGATAATGGGGGAAAATGGGATTGTCTACTGTAAACACAATCATTTTGACATTTGCAAGTATTCGCTCTCTTGCCAAGAGCTGAGTGAAGATTGACATCAGGGTGGACACACTTCACTTGTATACTGGGTCACGGGACGCAGTCCAACTGAACAGCATTTAACTGGGCATGGAAACACAATGCTAAGCTAAGTGGCCAGCATCATTCAATGAAAAGATTACCTATCTGAAAATGAACTGTGCCTTCATTGGTTACAACAGATCAGATTCGAGAGCGCATTAAAATAAAAAAAACAAAAAAAGAAAGGTTGACGAAAGTGCTTTAGTCCCAACGACCTAAAAGGTATAAAACACAAAATCAATAAAAAGATAAAAGTAAACAGTAAAATAGTATAAAGGTCAAATCTAGATAGAAGTGTCTGGGGTTGTATATTCTCATCCTGAAGTGAAGGCCAAGGAGAAGAGGTGGGTCTTTATGAGTGATTTAAAATGTTCAATGGTGGAGGCAGATTTCATTTCCAAAGTTTAGGGGCAAAAGGAATAAGAAGCCAGTGGAGGGAGCGCAAAGCAGGCGTGATGTGGTCTCTTTTGGTCTAAGCCAACATACAGGGAATTACAATAATCCAGCCGAGATGTTGTAAAAGCATGGACTAGAGTCTCTAAAACTTTAAGAGGAAGACAGGCCTTCACTTTGTCGTGCAATATGAGACAATTCCCCAGATTCAATAAAGCACTTTCACAACTAAAATGACAATATTGCAATTCTTTGTGCCGGCGAAACTGGTGAGATCCCATCTCATCCAATCAGAGACAAGAAGCAGACAAGCAGTGGCAGAGTGACACTATACTGCAGAAGAAAAACAGACCTGTACTCACTTCAAAGAGCCAGGGGGATGCTTTTAAAAAGAATCACACCGGCAATAAACTACAACAGAAGTTCCTCACTTTTCCATTACATGACGGGGACTTTTCAAGGTTACGTCGCCCCGAGTGGTCCTCCTCTCTGCTGTAACTCTAAAGTCCATATCAGTGATGGGAGCGGTCAAATTATTTACATTTCAAAGACAAGAGGACAACGCGCTGCTGTGTAACGTGGGGACGGCAGACACAGCAGGCCGTAATTTTAGCACAGCGCCACTCGCAAATCACACTAACTACTTGATATAATGTGGATGCACGATGGGCTGAAGTTTTTGTGTCTTTCATCCTGCTACCCCTGGAGTGAAATGACAGATATTAAGATGATAAATATGCCACAGGAACTCGCATTGGGAATAAATTGCCTCTCAGAGACAGCAGCAAAAACCCTCCTCCCCGACATGACTAAATGAAGTAATTACAGGCAGGACATGAAAGAGGTGCCCTGCCCTGTCAACTGAATGAGAGCATTATATTATATCAGCTCTTCACTTAGTCCAAATGGGTAAACATGAAAACAAAGCAAATATGAATGGAATTACACACAATGTGGACGGAAGAAAAAAAGAATCACAATTTGTCACCTGGAGGAAGGCAGGCTGTCAAAAACTGACTCACGCCATGAGAGAGACACAGGACAGTTCACAGAGAGGGGACTGACAGGACAGCGAGCAGGTTACACAGGAAGGAAGGCGGTGCAGACAACAGCAGCAGGTTGAAAAGGTGACACCTGACAGAGCCTGCAGTCGATGGCTGTGACTGTGAATTAGAGCAGGATCTTGAGCAGTTGCAGCTCCCTCCTGAGGTTGCTGTTCGAAACAGCATTGGCTGCCTCACATGTTTTCAGCTTCATATACGATACAGTGCATGTGACAAACCTGAGAAATTGATAACACTCATATTGGCATAATCAGTGACAGATTGGAATGAAAACACCCCGTGGCATTTCCAGACCACGCAGGTCGATGCTGGTTTTGACAGGTAACTGTGAGCAAGTGATTCCGCATGTTAGTCTGGATCTGAGGGCATAATAATATAACCTGGACATGTTTATGCATCATCGAGGAGCACAACAGAGCACGCGTATGTGTCGACAAAGCTGAGCTGAACTAAATTAAACAAAAAGATATTAAACTAAACCAAGTTGCGTCAAACTATGTGCAACAAAACAAGACAAAGCAAAGTTACACTATAATATACCGTTGTATGTTTCCACCTATTCTATAACTTGGCTGTCAAACGGCAGCCTAAACACTACTGTTTCACATCACAACCCTGAAATTGAAGCAAATATTTCAGCGCTTTGTTATTGAGAGTGTCCATTTATGGTGATGGAAACCAATATTCCCTTTGTTCATATGGTACTCACTTCTTGTGAATACCATACATGATATACATGTGTATTCACTTGCCAATGATTAGCCAATGATTAGCCAATGCAAATCAACCTGAACCCTAAGACAAATGCAGTATCCGGCCATTTTATTAGGTACACAGGACACCTTTGTAAAGCGGTAGGAGATGATCGTCTGTATACCTAAGTTGTAATGAATGGTTATTATTGCCTGTCTATCATTTTGAACCAGTTTGGTCACTCTCCTCTGATCTCTGGCATCCACAAGGCCTTTTTCACATCATTCTCTGTAATGCCCACAGACGTTTCAGAAGTTCTCTCTATACGATACGATATAATGTGAAGTGAATATCTCTTGGGTGTTAAATGAAGAGCAATAACACTTTTAGCAAGACCAGCGGTCGGAGCGACCGTCATTCATTTATTTTTGTGTTCCTTTTCACCCCAACGCATTCCACGGCTTCCTTTGATTCCTGCTCTTATATGTGGCACTCACTCTGTGCTGAAAGAGAAATTAGAGGTAAAGATGACAAAAGCATCCTGCAAATTACAAGGTTTTGTGTTTACTATTCTGAGCTTGAACACGACGTTCTGTTCGGCAGCGTGCTGGTCTTTTTTTCCCCCTTATCTCCGGGAAAAAAGAAAGGAACAAAAAAGAAAATACCACAGTGGACTGTAAGTTCAGAGTGAAAAACATAGGGCCATAATTATAGCTAAGGATGAAGAGTGAGTCCCCATGAGGGACTCTCATTTGCTCATCTTCATTTGTCCCTCACATGAGAGCGCGGCCGACTCGTGTCTTGCTGAGCAGAACATGTCAACAGTCATTCCAGTAATGACTATATATGCCAATGTCAGAGTGTTGGGCCCTAAATGCCATTCTCTGAAGACATGATTTAAACAAAAGATGAGCTGGGTAACACCATTCACAAAAAGTTAATCAGCTGTGACAGTGGTTTTGGCTCATGTGCTGAATGCAGCTTGAATATTTACAATTATTTACATTTATATGTATGTGAGAATGGATATCATCCATACGTTTGTTTTTGTTTTTTTAGAAGAGTTCTCGGTCTGCCATCTGGACACAGATGAAACTGGACTGTCACAATGACTAAATACTGACTTCTTGGATAAAAGAAAAACTACATCTGTAAGGGAAAGAACTGCCTGAAAAACAGAACAGACTCTTTGTGCTCTCCCTTTACTGATGTTTGTGTTGACGGACGACTATTACATTTTCTGTTTTAATCTTTAATTTTTTCCAAACGTGTTTTAATAGATGTCAGCAAATGGCTCCTGGAAGTATTAAGTCAGTGAAAACAACAAAGTTCTGTATTTGTTGAGCGTGGATTTAGGGAGTAAATGGTTAAATGTGGAGACAGTTCATTGTAACGATAAAATGAGACTTTAAATAACTGGAAACTTTAAGAAGATATAATAACTTCAATTTTTGCACTGGATAAACAAACAAGCTATTATAGCATGGAAACTGATGAGGTAGTTATGGAGTATTGGCAGATTTTGTTATGACCAAACATGGTAAGCTGTTTCCCTGTTTCCACTCTTTGTGCAAAGCTAAGCTAACTGGCTACCAGTGCATCATGGACTGATACTACCATTAAAACTATTATATCACATTTTAACTTAAGCTTCACTTCAACATTTACTGTGTTGTGATTTTAAAACAAGATGGAGTATTACTACATGAGGTGCCATCAAATTGCAGCCTTGGTGAGTTGCTAAAAGAATCGTTTAAAATTAGGATTTGGAAATGATTAATTGTTCGGCCTAGAGCTGAAACAATTACTCGATTATTAATCGTCAATAATTTTGATAATCAATTAATTGGTTTGAAGCTTTTTTCATTATTAAAACAAGATTTCTGATTGTTTCAGCTTCTTAAATGTGAATATTTTCTGGTTTCTTTCTTGCTCCACATCACAAAGAAATCATTCAAACTGAATCATGTTGGTATGTGAACAAAAACAAGACATTTCCAGATTTGACAAACACCGATCAACATTTTCAAACATGTTCTGACATTTTATGGGCAAAGCGATTACTCGATTAATTGAGAAAATAATTGACAGATGAATCGATGGATTATGAAAATAATCGTTAGTTGCAGCTCTAGTTCGGTCCTACCTCTTATCTTACGATTTGCGACGGTGCTTAATACAAGCATATTTTCAAATGTCAAACTACACCGTTAACTATTTGCGATCACATTATTTCTCTGATAAGTGTTTTCTTTCATCATTGCAATGGCTCAACACCAGGAAGCAAAGATGCTGATGAAGATTATAGTGACTTCATTAACAGAAGTTAACCTATGAGGAATTCTAATATCGCTGTGTGTGTTAATGCTTTGATCGAGGAGTCGCACCCCTGCTTCCTTGACCTCTGCCATATGGTGCCTTGTCTGTTTATCTGCCCGTGAGCTTGTGCACACACTGGCTAAGATGCCTGAGCATCATTGTACATGTATTTCCCTTCAGGCTCAACCTCCTCCTCCTCCTCTCAAGTGGATATCAAAGGCCTGCATTTACAGTTATCTCTGCTTGGCTGCGCCACGGAAGTAATCATTGCAGGTCAGGGGTTAGTGCTCTGGCCCAAGACAGAAACGCAACTGACTGACATCAACTTCAAAGGAAAGCGATCCTCTTAAAGACTGTTGTTTTAGCTCTGGATATCACAATCGGGAGGGTGGAAAAGGGACAGTAAGAGAGTAGTGGAGTGTGTTGTCTGAATGGGCGGTGGTGGGTGGGGGCGCCTTGTGTCTCTGAAGAGAAGTAGAAGAGAGAAAGACTACCTTTGAATAATTAGAACCAACAAGATCAAAGAACAGGCTCAAGTTTGGTCTGCTTAACCTCTGTAACACAGAAACGGAGGAACAACAAAAAAACCATCATTTTATTCCGTCCTGTTGTTATTCCTCTGGTAGGCGAAACCCAAAACCATGTCAAACATAATGGAAAATATTTGAGGTCTTCTTTTATTAACCAAGAACAGCTTTGATGTTTGACGTCTTTATTTGTTTTAGAAGAAGAAAGGGAAGAGGCGATATGGCACGCAAGCGATCTTCTTTTGGAGAGAGCGCACACACACACACGAAAAGGGGGGGTGGAATGAATGATACGAATGCAAACCGAGCTTGTTCTTATACATAATCAATTAAACATCATTATCGGCCCTTTCAAGAGTGACGAGATGAAAGAGAAGCAGAAAATGAAAAAAGTGGCAGCATTTTGTTGGAACACGAAAGCCTTCCTGCTACTGTGCTCTGCTCCCTGGCACGTTCACTGACGTTGCATCGCTACACAGCCTATGAAATGAGAAAAGCCTGGTTTGCTTTAGTATTTAAGTGTTTATATTGGTGCAAGCAAAAAAGATTATGTTATAAGCTGAGTCAAACTTGCTGTCATATTTACATGGCAAAGCATGTTATTTTTTTATTCCTTGACATCCAAACTGAAAAAAAAGAGGGGGAATGTTGGGTAAACTGCAGATCCGAGAAATCTGGCAAACTGACTCCACCAACTGCCTTAAATTTAAGTGCCTCTCAGGGGAAACATAAAACAGCTTTGTTTCTGTGGAGAAGAAATTATCCACACCGCTTTTGTTTCATTTCACCCTGTGCAGCTAAAACATCATATTTATCTGACAGTTGTGACAAACTACAGACAAACTGAGAGTGTGTGACTCCTGCTTCCATCATCTCAGTTTGAGTCGCAAAACTGGATGAATAACGCCAGGTCAAGTGGAAACAAAGCATTATTTCACTGGGCTTTATGGATTTATAAAGATATGCAGCTCTACAAAGCCACTCTTATTCCTTATAAAGATACATACAGCGCCAGCCTCTTCAGCTTGCTGGGTGTGAAAACAGGTGGGGGGGGTGGGGGGGTTGGGGGGTACTGTGGAATCTTTCATGAACATCCTGTCAAGAGGGAAGGCTGCGGGTGGAGCAGCATCACAGCAAACGTCAGAAGAGTCAGCATTTCAGGGTGGTCAGCAGGAGTGTGGGTGCAAGAGGTCAGACAAACAGTGTGTGAACTATTCCACACAAGGCCACACTATCACTGTCCTGTCAGTGCATCCTTGTGTGTGGGTGGGTGCACCAGGCATTAAGACACTGACTCTTGGCCTGCCATCAGTTTTATCTCTGATTATCATTAGAGGTAGAAGAAACCCTAAAATTCTTAATTTGGAAACCACTTTCATTTATCCAGAGCTCCTTTCTTCATCTGAATTCCGCACTGACTGGGTTAGGAAATCATGGGGTTTAATGTATTTCTTAAGTGATGGTGCAGTGTGGAATGGAATTGAGCTTTACTATGGGTAACCTTGTCGTGCAGTCTTTATTTGAAAGAAGCCCTCACTTGTCTGCTTAACACTGTGTGAAGGTAATTGTTGCATTGCACATAGCAATAAAGTAGAATTGCCTCTTTTTGGAAGCAATCTGTACAGCAGAGACCTGGAGTGAGATTTGAAATGTATGGAGCAATAATACGACAAGGAAACCTTTGGTTTACTCTAAACAGAAGTTGGATCAGATAATCTGCTGAAATAAAAACAAAAAAAAACACGACTACACAAGAATGTCGGTGTTGCCTTTGTGTAAACACTGTTGCACAACGCATTATAAATGCACAACAGAGAAGACATTTGATCTTTTGTCCGTGACAATTCACACACACACACACACACTCATTCACACACAGACACACTGCTAAATAATGCCAACAAGGCCTTCTGATCAGCGTCAGGGCCGGCAGAGGTGACGTCCCATTCGACAGGATTCACACGCTCCCCGCTTTCCAGCACAAAAGGGGCAGAACAACAATATTATAGTGTCCGCTGAGTGCCTACCCCCCCAGTAAAAACATTTCTGTGAGAGTGGGCTTGACCTACCTCGTCTCCCGTATAAAAACACAAAGCTGAGTGTACTCCAACAGCTGCCGCCTGGGCGCCCTATGGAGAAGAGAAGAAGAGCTTTGAAGATCTTGACCTTCTGGAACAATAAAACGCCATCATCAAACAACTCTCCTGAGACAGACTGCTGACCCACAGATCCAAGTGTCTGCTGGGGATAACTCATATGAAACTGTAGGGATCACTGTGTGCCTATGCCTCTGCATGTGTATGTGTATATTTGCGGCACAGATAACGTAGATCTGGACCAGTCTGCTGACATGTGGAGTGCTTACACAGTGTTACACAGCGATAGGAAACCACTGCAAGAAAAAGCATAATCACTGTTGTGATGTGGTTTCGGCATCATAGTGTGTCCATTTGTCATTTACCTTAGCATTACTCACACAGACTGAGTCACGCTCGATGTTTAAATTCTTCGTCACCCTCAATTACAATGCTCAAAATGACTCAATCAAAAAATAAACCTGTGTTGTGTGTCTCGACACGAGGAGAGTGGACACTGTAGAGAGTGATGACAGCACATTACTCATTCAAAATGAAATGTTAACATTCTTAATTCACCACCCTCAATGAAAGATGATTAGGATTAAGAATTTGTTTCACTTGTTTAAAGTAAAGAATTTGTTTCACTGTTTGCTGTTTTACCAGACAAAAGGGGATGCCTGCAGGCAAAAATCTGCCAGCCAGAAATGCTACATCTCACTTCTCACCAAATAATTACGTTGTATTTTGAAACACAAAATGTCGAACTTCTCCTCTCATTTCAGCACAGCGAATTGACCACAGATGAATACTATGGTGGTGTTGCACTGATGACTACAAATACCTTTCTACACATGGCCCCTGTGGTATCTGCTCTGGGAGAGAGATCAGAGGGGCTGAACGGTAAAAAAAGAGGCTCATCTGAGTCGTCTCCCAATATAGGCACACCCGTGTGCAATATGGTGCTTTGTGTGGCTTCAAGGTCAAGGCAAGACCTCCTTGCATGGCAAAAGGAGGAAGTGCTGATATTTACCACCTCAAAAAATACACCAAGTGGTGGTTTCTCAAAATGAGCAACAAACAACACATACCACAAATAACATTTGGGCCCTTTCTGTTTCCCGTAGTCACTGCAGCGTTTCAGGAAATGTCTGTATCCACATGAAAATATGACTCTAAATGCTGTAGTACATATGCCAGGCCTGTATATAGTATTCAAATTAGAATGTATATAATCACAGAAACAGAGGAAGAAGACCAAACAGAAGCAAAGAAGAGAAAAACAACAATCACAACGATTGCTAGAAGTGCAAGCGCAAGGTGGGATTATGACATCACTTTCCCAAAGAATCGTATTGGTTCTCTATATGAAAACACAAGGGTGGCGTTTTGAGATTTCTCCACTCTGGGACCCATTTTCAAAAAAATATAATACAATTAATTATATAAATTGTGAATAAAAAGTGGATTCACCTAGAGTTTTCTTTTGGACACTTCCTTAGAAAGGCATGGCTCTGATTTCCAGGTCCTACACTACTCACCACCATCTAGAAGGTCAAACAAGCCATTTTTCTCCTATAACCTTGCACTAGGACAAACTGGCGAAAGGTCTTGCAGGGCAAATATGCCAGCTGGGTTTTCTTGCTCATCACACAGGGTTTTTTGAAGGCCCCTTGTCTCTGTCCACATGTTAATCTTTACAGGGCACTCAAGGAAGTGGCGTTGACAGCCTAGATTTGGGGTCAAGAGGGGGCCAGGGGTCAAGCACTTCCTGCTGACATGAAAGCACGTCCACGCACACCTTGCTCTTGGTATCTGTCGTCTGCCCCATGACCATCTGTACCTACATAATCTGGGGCTCATCGGGCCCAAACAAAAGCCATGTGTTAATTACCTTTGAAGGTGTAATGACTTCAGGGCTGCAGCCGATCTTCATCTGGTTTCAAAGCGAGGGCCAGAGAACAGGTTACGCTTCAGACACGTTACAGTTGTCATATATGCCCTATACCTACCTGCTATGCTTTCATTTCGGGGGGATAACAGAACCTTTTGGTTTCTCGAAGAATCGCCTCCCGTATCAAATCCAGAGGTACACAACTCATTCACTTGGGCTTTTGTGGACTCTTAAACAAGTAAATAAGGGAGAAATGTTTGACACGTGAGAACTGGGCCTACACCTGTCCTCCAGATGTGAGGCCATTCACATTGGTGGAATTTTGTTTTATTTTTCATCATAATTGTTTTTGTACTCCTCACTTTTAGAAATATGACATCCTGGTGGTGGAACTTAGGATTTAGCTCTACTTTCTTCTCATTCACAATCAGCTTTTTTCCGGTTTACACACCTTCAGGAAAGACACAAAAAAGTAAACATTGTGGTTTACATTAGCTCTTTTTTTCTGGCGAGGGTCAAAAAAGGAACCCCCATCCTCATATTCCTTAAGCATTATTAAAAGATCACATCCAGATACAGATAGAGAAAAGGTGCTGGTAGCAATCTGGTCATTAGTCATCACAAAAACAAGATGATGAGTCCTGCTGAAGGACCTTCTAGCACTCTTTGTGAGTAACGCCTGAGTAACACTTTCTTCTTACCACAAATCACCACCTTCTTCCTGCCACAGGAGAAAGGGAAGTGGGTGCTGTAGGTTCCCAAACAGATATGTTACCTTGTTTTGAATAAATGTTTCCACTGGCTGACCACAAGTGACCTCAAAGCAAAGATGAGAACTATGCGGGAAGACACCCAGATTTCAATGGCTTAGTGGCTTTTATAGTAGGCACCCTGTACTATTGTACCTTGGTTTAATTAGCTTCAATATATCTCAATCCGTCTTCCTAATTAGATCCCCCGACAGTAATTATACCTACCTGTGTTTGTGAGAGGATACGTGCTGTATGCATTTGAATACATCAAAGAGCAGTGAGGGCTTGGCAGCCACATGAGTTATGTACTGTCTATCCCACTTCAGTCTCTTGCAGATATGCAGTCATTCTCTACATCCTCTGGACTGAGAATAAACAAACACACTCCTTAATCCTTTGAAAACTTTTTTTTTACTTTTGAATTTCCAGTCAAAGGATGGTCAGGGGCCCCAAGACACCTCCTGGTCCTCAGGGCATCTACAGGAGAGTCTGTATGATGTGGGAAGGCGAGCCCATCTGAGCTTCTGACCTACAGGTAAAGACAGACTGAGGTCCTGTGAAGCCGACGCCGTGCAGTGAGGCAGCACTGCCAGCCAGAGAAGTTGGTTATAAATATCCACCTCACACGACACTTTCCTCAGCTTCCTCCAAAAGCAAACACTTCAGATGCTACCTTGTAATTTATCACTGCTCTCTTCCCCTGTGGAGGGAATATCAAGGGTGAGGGAAACATTGAGCTGAAAGATTGCAGTGTGTACGGTTGCTTTAATTTTCCATGTTTAATTTTGCCTTTTCATGTTGCTCATTCATATGTATTGAGCTCCATCTTGCATTGCAACATTCACTGCATAAAAGAAACCGGAAAAAACAGAAAAACAAACTTTTTTAATCCAGAATGAGACGCAACAAAATCTTATAGCAAATATCCAACACACGCAACAGTGTACTGTTCGCGTTTAATATGAAAACTGTCCCTACCCACTTATGCCACACACTAATTTGTGATTTAAATGTGTGTTTCTTTCACTTTGAGGGTGTAAAAAAAAAGGCATAGAAGATGAGTTGAGATTCCTGGTTAGAAAATTCCCAGGCCTGGAAGAGCCTGTGGAAAGTAATCAAGTAGCACAGTGATGTCATTCTGATGAAAGGCAGGCTGTCAGACAGTTGGCGACTATGGGTGCTCTTTGGCATGGGCCACAGCTTGCTATAGACAAAAATATGACATCAAAGCAGGTACCAGGCCAGGATAAGAGGCTGGCACTGATCATTGTCTTCTTTGATTACAGTAGCCTCATCTTCTCACAGAGAGGATAAAAGCAAACGGCTGCTCGGTGTTAAGAGAGTGTCAGAAATAATGAGGCACATACCATGCACTAATGGTGTCCAAGTGGCTCAGTGGACTGAAGCACATACCGTGTACTCAAAACATTATGGGCCGGTGTACCGTGCATGGATTAAATCTAGTCTTATAGTCTAGAACTAGACTTAATCCCTGTCTGAAAAACTACTGCAAAGCATTTTGAATGAGCAACAGATTAATGCTCTGTGCCAACGTCTCCCTCTTTTTCATGTTTCTGTCCTTCATGAAACCACAGTGAAACAAAAATCTTTTCAATCTATGCTAAATGCTAAATCTCCTGCCAACCTTCAGTCTTTAAAATCAACACTCTCAAGAACAGTTTCAAATACAGCTCTCTCTCTCTCACATAATTGAATAATGACCATGTTTTACAGCAGGGTGTGGACTTCAAAAGAATTTCCCCACAGAGACTACCAGGTTAAAGGACAGAAAATGAATTATGTGTTGTGGTTCCACTGACATGACCTGTAATAAGGACTTTTCCATGTCCTTTGGTGAATCTTTTGGCATAAATAAACATTTCCAAGACAAAAGGGTTTGATTCTCCTTCTGTCTGCGTAGAGATGAGAATAGGCATAGGAGAAGGAGGACTGCCGCCTCTCTGATGATAATAATAGCAGGTCCCGAATGTTAATAGGTCTACGCTCCCTCCTTAGTTGCTACCTGGCAGAGGGAACTTGCAAAGGGTGATTCAGGAAGCTGGTATAAATGTAAAACTCCAACACAGCTAGGTTCCTCTCATTCATCCTCCTGTAAACCAGCACATTCCTACACATTAACATGCATGTGCCCCCATAGTCCTGACCGACACAAACATCCATCTTGCTTAGTGTGAATGGTGTGACAGCGCTGTTTACAGGCAATGGCAGCTACTTTGCGACAATCACTCAGATGATGAAAGATCAACAACTAACAGGTGACCTGTCGGCTGAACTATTTGGTTACCCCTCTGTGCCACAAGAGACCCCTAATGCAAGCTGTCCTATCTTGAAAGAGTCCATTTTTATCAGACAGGGCATCATCTGCAAACAATAGACGGACTGCTCTTACGAAATAAGAGCCTGCTCGACAGATGTCTCCTGCCTCCCTTACGCTCTCTTTCTCCCCATTTACATCCACATCTTAGATGGTACCTCTTGACTCTTAAGTCAGGATCAAGGTTGTTTACCATTTCCCTGGGTAATATCAGGGACATGTGGTGTGGGTACATTAAAGGAATGCCACCACGTGTTAACACCCAGGAACCTCTGAACATGTTCGTTTTGGATTTTAAACAATAGCGTCAAGGGGACTGAGGATTGCCTGTAGGTGACGCAAAACAGAAGCCAAAGCTCAAAAACATTTCCATGAGGGAGGTAGTCTCAAATGGTTAATTGACAATATCAAATGTTTTTTGCATAGGCAACATTTATAGATCAGTTTTCTTTTTCAGAATACAGTGACTCCTCTCTGTCTCCTTTCAAAAACAGAGAAATATTGGCCACAGGAGAAATTAAAAGTCGTTACTACAATATACACAAAATGTGTCAAGGTTTCAACACGTTTTCGACTAATTTGTAACACCTGAGTTGCTCTCATACATTTCCAGTTCCCCTTTCACCCAGGCTTTTACCAGATTTCCACACTTAAACACTTTGTAAGTTAATACCACTAAATGTCAGGCTTTGGTGTTGCAACCTTCATGGGATTTAGTGCTATAGTTGAGTCCTGCAATCCCTAATCTAACCTGATATCAAATGTTTTAATGCTGGTGCAGTTTACTGTGTAGAAGAGGGTGACAATTTAAATGAATATAAGGAAAAATGTCTATATCATATAAGTTTTATAGATAGGTATCTCTCCTTTGTTCTTCCAGTGAGGACCTCCACCTGTTTCTGATGATGTGAGCCAGAGCCTGTCCCTTTCAAGAGGCTGATCCCTCCTGATCTCTTTGATGTAACCTGACCTTACAGTTCCAACTAGCAGGATTTGATGATCACGGATGGATCCTTCGACAACAGCATGTGCAAATCAAAACTAACAGGCATGGAGAGACGGACAATGGGGATGTGTGAGCAGAACTGGCAGGCGGCGCAGACAGTGAGTGCTCACAGAGCTATGATGTGTCTAAACGCCAGGCAGGCAACAGTCACATGATCGATGCTGCCAGCCCAGACTTAAGCAGTAAAACCTGTGGATCTGTGAGGGCACATGCAACTGATCGCAGATGAAAGACAGGCTTTGACTTTCACAGGAGGCCTGGGGTTGGGGTGGGGGCTATGGGGGCACTTCTGAGGGACTGCCATCAGAACAGCTGGGTCATTTTCAAATGACCTAAATCTAGGATTAATCCATTAGGATGTGCATAGTTCAGTGTGTGACTATGATATGCACAGATGATGGGAGGCAAAGAAAAACAGGGAGAATTACCAGTGAAAGCCAGAAAGGCTTAGCACTCGGAGTTCAAACGAGGTGCACAGGAGAGAATAAAGCACTCTGTGACAACAGTAGCAGAGCTTAGCAATGTCTCTATCTCCGTCTCCAGCTTACTACGGTGAGGTCACTTCAACACAGTATCCTTCACGTCCTCTCTGAATTAACATGTTGAGGTGCCTCCGAGTGCTCACACTTCTCAGTCACTCAGGTCAGAGGATGTTTTGACCAACCACTGGGGCATCTCTGCGTCAGAGGCCAGTGTCCATCTGTGAGCGATTTAAGGGTTACATTTTTGTGGATGACGTGTGATAAAAACAGAAAGGTATAGGTCAAAGTGACTAGACTCAATCTGTGACAGAGCCTCTCCTTCTGGGCCCTACCACATGTTTTAATCTATACAAGCATCTGTTTGAAGTTCTCAATGAATACCATCAGTCCTGCTGGTGACTTCATATCCATCGTACCTGGCTCGGAACACTTCAACATCCTTTGCACATGCCGATTGACCACAGGGGCTACAGTAAGTGAGAGTTGTTTGTTTTTCTGAGGACACAGAGCAGTTTCACATTTATGCCATAATTGATTTTATATGAATGATTTAAAATGATCACACTTTTTCCTACAATAATGTGTCTTCTTCTTAGCTATCACTCCAGCATTTTAATTCACAGTCATATACGTAGATTTCAACCAGGCCATTTAACCATACACAGTACGCATTAGTCCCTGATTGAGACAGCAGTTTGTTTTGTGGGGATAAAATCAAATGAAAGAACCCTATTTTGTCTATTACATTTTCATGACAGTCAGATATTCGACTAAAATTGATCTACAAGCAATCTATTGAGCTCGCTTTAACACCAGGCTTGGCAGTTCTCTCTGGACCACAAAGCTGATATAGCATAAATCAATAAGCTTTGCTTCACATATGTGCTATTATAGACATGAAATGAAATCTCCCTAACCTCCTCAAACGGGGGATTTTGCCACAAAAAATACCCTGGAACTGAAATGTGTATTTTAAACCTGTGTTTTTGACTGTAAACATGTTTTGCAATACCTATCTCTTTAGAACGAGTCAGTTTTTTGTCACACAGCCATAAAGAGCTCAGTGTGAGACAAATCTTCATCAAAACAGCACCATCAAGTGCTAACCTTGATCACTTCTGCTGCCTGGGCCACACTGCAACTTAAATGTGTACTTAAAATGAGGGGTTGGTTGTTCGAAGGAAAGCCTACCTCAAGCATAACGAGGCATTCCTGTGTTAAAAAGCTGGCTTCCCATCAGGATGCTCTGCTTGACTTAAAATATACAGTAGACCAGGAAAGTTTGGGAGAGACTGAAGTGGGAGGGAGGAGGCGGAACAAGGGGGGAGAAAGACTGATGGTTGCTTTGATCTTTGGAAGCCTGTCTGGATTTTAAAAAAAAGAAGAAAAAAGGACAAGTGTCCAAGTCCCTTTTTCTTTAGAAAATACGATTAACTCAGCTATTAAACTCTGGAGGTGTACTTTTAAAAATAAACAATAATAACAATAATACACATTTCCCCTATAGGCTATTTTTTCCCCTGGCATTGTTCTTGGGGTGTTGATTACGTTTTGTTTTTTGTTCCCACTTGATTTTGTGGCAAGTGTGTAACAAGATGCGTATTCTCACTTCATAAATTTGTGGCGGAATGGGAAATAGGCATTTCAAGGCCAATAAAAGCCACCACATCAAATGAAACATCGCGGATCAAAAGAACCAACTCATGGGCATGTTTTCCCCCTCTAAATTAAAAGGGGGGTAGTCTGCCACGCTTGATCATGCCCCGAGTCCTGCCCCACTCCTGCGATTGGCTGGACGGACACACAAGGGGGGAAAGTTTGAATAAAATACATGAGCATGGCACGAGTGTTGTCGTTCAGGCTTGCGCGCTTGGTCCAGCAGTACTTGACTTCTATCAGACAGATACATATCCAGCGAATTCTACAGATGACTGTGATAAATCCTGGATGACTTATAATTTGAGGTGACATTAAACGCGTGCGTTTTTGGGAACGGATGCCAAGTGTTAATGCGTCTTTTAAGCCGTGCGTAATAGTCGTTTCTTTCCTGGCCCCATTTTTTTTCTTTAAATAAACCTTGTTTCCCTTGCATTTGGAGGACGTGCGCTTAACACAGGGATAAGATGACAGCGATCAGAATGATTTCATCAGTGCTGCTGGTGGTGCTGATGCAGTCCGGAGCTCTTTGCGCACGGAGGTTCCGGGGTGGCCGCAACCCGCAACCACGACGCGCAGCATCTCCTCCCACATACCGGGCCGACCGGGGTGACACCACGGAGAGCTTCCCTCTGGATTTCACCGCCGTGGAGGAGAACATGGATAACTTCATGACGCAAGTGAAGAACCTGGCGCAGTCCCTGTACCCGTGCTCGGCGCAGAAGCTTGACTACGACATGAAGCTGAACTTTTTGGAGAATACATCAGTCACCTGCAACGACGGGAGTGCTGCAGGGTACGTACAAACAAAACTGAGAGACACGTTACAGTGTAATAGATCGTGATTTCCATGTGACTGGATCAGCGGCAGGTCTAAGCAGCGGAAGCTGTGAAGCAGTGAGTGCAACCTGAAGCCACAGGGGTTCTTTAGTTTGCTGAGTCCGTCAGCAGGGCGCACGTCGTCCCGCTGGACATCCTGCTACCCGAAGTAAACTCACATGTATCTGACCTAAGGACAGCACAGCTGGTCTCTATCAACCAGTTCTCACATTTTTACACTCAATTTTATATATATCACCCATTAAACCCATTACTGTATAAATAAATTAAAAAGGAAAAAAAAGATATTGTGCCAGGACAGAACCACTTCCAGTGTGGATAAGAGGGACAGCTGCTTTGCGTCAGGGAAGCGTAACATTTTGAAATGTACGGTTAGCCACATAACGATTGTTTCATTTAATTTGCTTCAAACTAACATGCAGGATTTTTTCTAAAAAAATGACATCTTAATTTCACATATTAGATTTCAGTGCACAGAACCCAGCCCATCGCTATCTCTGTGTCTCTATCGCTCTATCTGATAATCTGATAAACCAATTCCGTTGTCATTAAAAGCATATTAAAATGCACATTAACACCATAAATATTGCTGAGTCCTACAGGAACACTGTTATGTTCCATTAGCAGAGGGTGAAACTGTGGCATAAGTTCCTGATGTAAAAAAAAAAAACTGTCAATATATTATCCCACATCTTAACAGTTAAGTTGTGTGCCACAGTTGAGGGGCAGTATTTAAATTGCATTGCCACAGGAGGCTCTGATGTGTGTACTGAGGCTGCCGAAACACTAATCCATCAGTTACAGTTGTCACAGTTAAAGACAAGGATGCAATGTAGAAAAAAAAGAGGAAGAAAAAGACATTCACTTAATGTGAAGGTTGAACTGTGTGATCTATCTCCCGGAGTTACACTATCGGGGAGTGGGTTCATGCTTGTTTAACTTGCCAAACCTGCCTTCACTTTATAAGCGCAGTGCACACACACACCAGTCCTCAGCCTACATCACTGACATTGGCTCACAATAATAGTACAAAACATGAACAGTAGCCAATATGTGATTCAGTGTCTGAGAAAGCAACTCAAAGCTTCCGCCAAGTCTGTGTTTTTTCTTGAGTTCAGTCACTCTTGGTATGCATTGAAAAACATTACATAAGGACACTGGCATCGAATCTATTGAAAAGCAGGTGATGCATATATAACATACAGCACATCTAAAATTAACTTTATAGTCTAAATTTAATGTATACTTATCTTGCCTCTGGTGCATTTAAAGACTTAATTGTTGGCTCTGTCGATACACAACAGACGGACATCTACACAAGCCAAATTAAGTTACGCTGTTTAATTTATCGTCTCATCACTACTATGGCCGGCAGCCATGATCTTATCTAGAACGAGTGTGATGACAATCCTGAGGAATGATGAGTTCAAAGTAAAGAGATTACGATGGTGCATTACCAATTGTTGCAACATTAAACATGATGAATACCATCAACCAGCATCTGCAGTACAAACAGAATAGGAAACAGGGGGATTTTTATCTCCTGCCCAATCACAAGATCAGTTTCCTAAGTGATGAACATACAAACAACTTCATTGTTGTCTCCGCTCTGCGTTCATCTCGGTGGCATTACATTTTCTGCTGTTTTTGTGTCACCTTTCTGAGATAGCGATCCAACAACAGGATATATCCTTGTTTAGATGAAAACAATGATGTCATGGGTGTTTTGGATTCACGCTTGGATTCCATCACAGATGGTGGAAACAGAGAGAGCATTACGTTCCATTGCAGTATTACGTTGCATTACATCTTTACCCCAGCACAGCACATCATAGGATTGTATGCATGGCAGCATAAAATAAACATTGAGGAATCTATTTGACGACTGCTACAATGTATTGATTTTATATTGTTTGCTGTCTTGTAGGTACTACCTGAAAGAATCCAGAGGCAGCAGACGCTGGTTGATATTCTTAGAAGGTCAGTATTAAGGGCAAATTGTCCTGATTTTATTTAATCCCAGATTTTAGTATGATGCTTTAAAAAAAATATATGCGTTTTATTTATGTGGCTGTGTCCAGGTGGCTGGTACTGCTTCAACAAGGAGAACTGTGACAGTCGATATGAGACCATGAGGAGGTTGATGAGTTCATCCAAGTGGCCCCAAACAAAAACAGGTCCGCCTCACACACTTTGAATGGTTCACTTTTCAAGAGCACTGAGCACAATTATCACCTGCAGTAAATCCTGACACCCACCATCCAAATACAAACAAGCAATGTCTCAAATTAAAAGGATCAGACAAATTTGCAGTGTTATTGACACTGACACCCAGTGTAGGGTTACCTGGCGCCCACAGCTAAAGTATCAGAGATGCCTCCCTCTTTCATTGAGGTGTAATAACTGTAATCCATGTGGTAATGATGATGAAGAGGAAGAGGATGTGCCTGGGAGTGCCAGCCCAGGATGGCTAATGATACATGTTGATCTGTCTCTGCAGGCACGGGAATCCTGTCTCCACTGCCAGAGGAAAACCCTCACTGGTGGAACGCCAACATGGTGTAAGCTCACTCGTGTTTGTGTTGTTAACGACCCCCAACGTGTCACCATAAACAGAGATTTTAACTTCATGTTGTCTGTGCAGGTTCATCCCATACTGCTCCAGTGACGTGTGGAGTGGCGCTAAAGCCAAAACGGAGCAAAGTAAGAAATGACTGACAGACAAAAACCATGACATACTTTTTCTGTCTGTAGTGATACCTTACAGTGCTGCTTTCTTTGTCTTATTTGAAGGTGGCTATGCCTTTATGGGTTCACTGATCATTCAGGAGGTCGTAAAGGACCTGCTGAACAAAGGTCTGGACAATGCTAAGGTCCTACTCTTAGCAGGAAGCAGGTGTGTTCATGTGAAGACTTTCTTTGTAATCTGATCTTTAAAATCAACATTTTTATTCCTGTATAGGTAGGCATATGTATAATCAGTGTGATAATGACACACTTCTGTGTGCAGTGCCGGCGGCACCGGGGTCCTGCTCAATGTAGACCGCGTGGCAGAGCTCTTGGAGGGACTAGGGCACACTGGGATACAAGTGCGAGGTCTGTCCGACTCTGGCTGGTTCTTGGACAACAAGCAGTACCACTGCACAGACTGTGTGGACACAGTCAGCTGTGCCCCCACTGAAACCATCAAGAGAGGCATCAAGTACGGGAAACAATTAGAATCAACTTAAAATGTATTTTTGGACAATATTATTAGTAATAGTATTATTTTAGCTGCAGGTGATGAGATCATCAGGTGTGTAGCGTACACTAATATCCAACTTGTACTTAATTTGACCTGCTTTGTCAGGTACTGGGGTGGAGTGGTGCCAGAAAGGTGCAGGCAGACTCATCAAGGAGAAGAGTGGAACTGCTTCTTCGGATACAGAGTATTCCCATCAATAAAGAGTAAGTCAAACATGTCTATATAATTTTTCTTTTGGCTTCTCCCTCTCTTGGGGTTGCCACAGCGGATGATCCGCATATAATGCCAGATAATACACACATAGCTATGCAGACATATTGTGCATATGTATGTATTAATTCATATACAATGGGCTTCAAATGTAGTCCTATAATCTCTATAACCTGTTCACCATGTGCAGGCCCGGTGTTTGTGGTCCAGTGGCTCTTTGATGAGGCCCAGCTGACAGTGGACAACATCCAGCTGACAGGCCAACCTGTGCAGGAGGGCCAGTGGCGCTACATACAAAATCTGGGCATAGAGCTGAGAAACACACTCAAAGATGTCCCGTAAGTTTTTGTCCCAGCACTCTCTCATTCTTTATGAGAATAACTGCATGGATTCATAGTGATTTTTGTTATTGTTATGTTTCCAGGGCTATGTTTGCTCCAGCATGCCTGTCTCATGAGGTTATCACCAGAAAGTGAGTATAATATAATTTTCCCTATACATCTCTTACTGGTGCTTAATTGACAGGAGGATTCAAAACGTTGCACTAAGGCTGTTCTACATGTGAGATGACACTGCCCCCATGTGTTGTGTTCTAGTTACTGGACTGATGTGCAGGTTAAGGGCACCTCCTTACCCCGAGCACTGCACTGCTGGGACCGGAGTCTCCATGACAACAGGAACAACAAAGCCCCGCCCAAGGGCTGCCCCGTACATTTAATTGACAGCTGCCCATGGCCGCACTGCAACCCCACCTGCCCGACCATCCGAGACCAGTTCACGGGACAAGAGATGAACGTGATTCAGTTCCTCATGCACATGGGCTTTGACGTGCAGAAGATGGCTCAGCAGCAGGGCATGGACCCCAGCAAGCTACTGGGCATGCTCAGCAGTGGCAGCTAAAGAGACACGCACAAACAAAAGTATCTCCAAGCTAAGCCCCCGTGCAGGGTCGTCTGGTCTCTCTGGCCAGTCCCATGCCAATACCTCCAAATACTCATCCAACCCTCACAACCCATTCTACCTTTGATATATTCCTCTGACCTCCTGCTTACTTTAGCCCAAACCTCAGTCAACCAAAGGGGCTTACTTACATCATGTCCGACAATCCTTTTCCTAGTTGTACTGACAACAAGTACAGGGGCAACACGCCTCCATGTTAAGGCACGACTCTCTGCTACGCACCATTTAAATTATCTTTTGCTTTGTAAAAGAAAAAAATATCATGAATGTAATCCAGTTTTAAGGATGCTCATTGATGTTATGTTTTTTTAATATATATTATTTTCATCCTTCCATATAGTCACTATAGAGTATATAAGGGTATAATTTTTGTCCAGTTTTATAGATGATTCTTAAAACCAAATATCTCAGACATCAGGTTCAACAGGTTAGTTGAGAAAAGCACTGGATCAGGAAGAAAATTTCATAATTTACCTCGAAAAAAACAAAGACAAAAATGAGAGACAGAAACAAATAATCCCAAGAGCCTGGCCAATATGAATTATTGATGGCTGATGCTGACTTAAAAAAATTAATGATATCAATGTATCGGTCAATGCGTATATTAAAATTGTTATTACATTACAAATTAAGCTAATAAATATATATAACCTAAATGACAAAAATAATGTGTCTACAAAGGGCTAATATTGGCATCAGCCAGTTAATTCATTGATCGGGCTCTAATAACCAATTGAATCAACTTAACACACTCTAGTTAGGCTGCATGAATTGCTGTAATTTTCTAATGGAAGTAACCAAATAGAAATACAGTTAAAGTCCTCATATTATCATAGCGATTATCATCAGACAGCAAAAGGTCACTGCAGACGTAACTGTTATTTTTGACAGTGTTGGCTTCAAAGTGGCACACACTCGACAGCCACGAAGATGCCATGATGGTCTGGCTCAGTTGTGTTCTGAAACTGATTAAGGTGCTAAAGTGGACCGACCGGTGAACACTTTTAAGGTCTATCAGTAGCTATACATACAACACAGTGCCATCACATCAACTCTATACCTCTGTCTCAGAGGCCGCGTCATCACAAGAAGACTGTTCAGACTCTTACAAAGGCGACACATTCACGTTAGGCCACCTCAGCCGATCCTCAGATCAATGCAACAAACATTTAAAGGGAGACAAATATTGTGTATTGTATATTTTTTGAGTATTTGTATAGGTTCTTTCGAGTGTTCACTCTTGCAACTCCCTTATTATATTTCATCATAGAGATCACTTTTTAATATAATGACAATGTTGTATGTAATAATGTCTTTATGAATGATGTTTGTTTTTTTAAAAGGACCTCTATTTCACATCAGATCAGAGATGGAAAGGTATTACAAATTTTATTCTGTAACATATTTTTTAACAGAAAAAAAAAAACTCAAGCTACATTGGTAATTTACATATTTATTTTGTTATGTAAATCATATTTATAAGTGCTATTTTCACAGAGAAGTGATTCTTTGTAAATTGTAAATACATTGCTGTTTTTTTCTCTCTTTGTGTTGATTGCATGTCTTTGTATCGAAACCTGAAAGAAAAATCACATTACATATACTACAAGGTAAATACTGCTGTTTGGTCTTGTTATTATTGATCTTACGATTCATAATACTGTTATTATCACATCAGTTTATATGCTGATACACTGATGCTGATATGATGAAATGAAAAGGATTTGCATTTATGCAATTCTCATTTCACAATCCCTTTAATCGGGAGGTTAGGACAATGGCTCCCTGTGGTCTCTAAACACAGTCTATCAATATTTTTGACATGACAATAGTTATAAAGAGTAACATCAATAGTAACACCTAATATTGCGGGAAAGACAGATGTATTGCCTTTTTTGTTCCATGCATTGTAACCTTTCGCCCTATATCAGCTGGGATTGGCACCCTCATGTGGAGGATAAAGGTGATGAATGAATGAATTCTATGCATTTCTCTTCCTAGTCAAAACCTGGTGCAATATGCTACACATACTTAAACCCAATACAACATCACAACCTATATGGCCTGCAAATAGACGGATAGGCAAAACTTGTATATATAATATAACAGAGTTTGTTACCAGGTTAAGGAATTAACAGCCTAATTCAAGTCATGGTATTATTTAGAATTACGGGTGGGAATAAGCATCAGTCGGTATCGCTTCTGGTCAATACTGGTCAAAATCACTGGCTCGGATATCGGACAGATAAACATGTACAATCTGATACAATCCAAAAATCCTACATAACGCATGCTTCACTAAGCACAGACTGTAAAAATGTAAATAAAAATCAACAAAAGCATTTTAGACGAGTCAGGTTTGGGCTATCTATTTCTTCTTTTTGGGAGAGCAATATTTGTGACACAGTTATGTCTTTGAAATGACTCAGCATAAAGGAGTTCATAAAACAACTGTATCAGAAATATCAGTATCGGTAGATACTCAAGTTTTTGATATCGGTATCGGACACAAAAAAGTAGTGTCGGGACATACCTATTAAGAATAATTACTTATAACTATTTCTTAATTATTTGTACATATTTCTTCACAATACGTTCTTTAAATCCATCCATCTATGCACGTCTATCTAGTGACACAATGTACAAACTGTTTAGCACGGCTTCAAAAAAAAAATATATATTTTAGTTGGTGGTTTTCTGAAAGAATCACCTTGCACTCTGTAAATCAAAGAATCCCAGCATATACTAATATACCAGGTTCCAGTATTTATAGTAAGTGCTAATCCATTTCCACTTCCCTCTCACGTGCATAGTTCAAATCTGTCATCACTTGTGTATAATCATCCCCCTGGACCTGTATGTAATTTCTGTCTCTAATGGGAGACTTAGCCTCCTGCCCTATCATTACACTGTGTATAAATGCCAGTTTCTTACTGAGGGAGCTCTGACTCAGCCACTCCGGGTGCACCCTTGAAATACGAATCTTATACTGCCTGCCACATGTAGCCTCCCACCCCTCTGTGGAATATAGACCCCCTATTTATAGACCTGGTGCGGCCTGTAACCCTGGGCTGGGCACAAACTTTCATTTTACCAGCCATCCCTTAGCAGTCCGACGAGAGCACACGGACACACACACACAGTGTATGTTTATGTGGGTGAGAAAGGGTAGGAGACCAAATCCGAGAGGTAAAAAGGAGACAGAAACTGTGAGGCAAAGCGCAAGAGACGAGAGCCGACAGTCTGACTGATTTTCACCGACAGTTAAGAAAAGCCTACAGTGAAGAAATTACGAGGACCGAGTCACGGAGTAATGGGATTTGACTGACAACACAACGAGATACTCCACCTGTTTGGCACAGGGGGCTATTGTTGGAAGACTGATCCCTGCATGTATCTTACAAAGGAAAACTCATTGGACAAGCATTTACTTCACACCACTTCACCAACTCGTGACACACTGGACAACTTGATTGAAGAGCGCAAACAATCTTGGAAAACAAAGATTTCTGAGGACATACACCACGGCTGTCAGTAAGATCAGGATCATATCTTTATACATAAAAACACTATAAATAAAAGACAAATACTAGTGCTATATGATTTATATTTATTTATATAAAAATAATTTCTACATGTATAGTCCATAGGCTTGTACAGCCAAGCTGTGGCATTTACTTAACACACAACAACAACCTGCCGATCATATGGATCTTTCATTAAAAAGGTCTAACTGAATGTGCCTTACTATAACAAACTATTGTACCAACTTCAGTATAACAGTGTAAAATTGTAACTTAAACACAGTTCTGTAATTACAAAGCACAGTCCGGGAAGAATTACAGACATTTATAATTACGGTCCATCTATAAAAGGCAACCAAGGAAAGGGTGAGGACTGTGTTGGGAGAGAAGAGTAGGCCGCAAGGACACTGAGACAGAGAACAGGACGCTGAGAGTCTCACTAAGACATACAGCTGATTCTGGGGGGCGAAGACACATCATGGATCCTCATGGAGGACACTACCTCAACAAAGACGCTGTGCTGTCACCTTTGGGTATAGCTCGAATGTGCCAGATGCTGCTTGGCTGCACCATAATGGCCCTTGTGTCCCACAGTGCAGGCTACAGCGACAACTATGGAACCTTCTGCATGTTTGTGTGGTGCTTCTGCTTTGCCGTGACACTGGTCGTGTTCACGTTGGACATCACGCGGCTCCACACTTGCATGCCCATTTCCTGGGATAACTTCACCGTGGCCTTTGCCATGCTGGCAACTCTCATGTACATCACTGCCTCTGTGGTCTACCCTGTTTACTTCCTGCAGACTGAGTGCCCGGATGAAAGCTGCGAGGTCCAAATCTACCGCATTGCTGTCACTGTCTGCTCCAGTGTCTGCTGTTTCCCATACGGAGTTGAGGTGTTTTTAACTCGAGCCAAACCAGGAGCTGTGGTGGGTTACATGGCCACTGTGTCTGGTCTACTCAAGGTGGTCCAGAGTTTTGTGGCCTGCATTATTTTTGGGGCTATTGCCAATGACAGTGAGTACAACAACTACATTGCTTTGGAGTATTGTGTAGTGGTGTACAGCCTGTGCTTCTCTGTGACTGTGGTCGTGGTCATACTGACAGTTTCTGGAAGGACCTCATCCCTCCGTTTTCCCTTTGACCGATTCGTAATCGTCTACACCTTCTTTGCTGTGATCCTCTACCTCAGCACTGCACTGATCTGGCCCATCTTCAGTTTTGACAGGAAATATGGTGCCACTACTCGTCCTGAGGACTGTCCGCGTGGAGCGTGTCACTGGGACAGCAAGCTGGTGGTGGCAGTGTTCACCTGTGTCAACCTAATCCTATATTTTATAGATCTGGTTTACTCTCAGAGGATACGCTTTGTCTCCAGTTCTGCTGTCTAAAAAAGTTACCCCCTGAAGACATTTTAGCCTCTGAGACAATTCCTTGACAGTAAGGCCTCAATGGACTCAATCCACTGAATCCATGATTCAATGGAGTTATGTATGTGTAACAGTTTTAATTGTCACTAGTCATTCTTTTTCTAGTATTTAGCCTCTGTGCCAGGCTGCCAACTGACAGTATTACTCAAAATACCATATATGCTGCATAGCAAGTTTTGCAGTGACGTACCAGGAAGAACATGAAGACTCTGGGAAACATTTCCATCTCAGCATCGAATACATCCCACGTCTCTGACTTCCGCTGGAGATCTCAAACAAGATGGACCTGCAGGAAAGAATGAAAGAAAGAATGTTTGGAATATCAGAACAGTGTTGCGTTAGATAAACACCCTCAGTCATTTATTGTATTGTATTGAATTTAAACTATTTAAATCATAAAAACACATGTCTCAGAGAGTTAATATATTATGTCTACAGTATGCATTTGTGTTGTGGGCTTTTTGAAGGTCTCAATATTGGTTCTAGACACATTTTTATTCCGTCTCAGTCATAGAGGATTTAGGATTTAAAATCAAGACCTCCATTTGATTAACAAGGAGAAGGGATGTGTTTGCCTGTCAGTGGTGGTATTACAACATTTTCTGAACTACATCTTAAAGGAAAACACATAGCAAAAATTAAACAACATGGTAATGTTCCCTCACATCGGTGTGAGAGGTAGAAATGAGAGTCTAACATACAGTACATGACTTCATTAATGCAAATTCACAGTTACAGATCAAATAGTCTACCTTGTTAATCCTAGAATAGGTCTGGCTCTGGGGAGAGGTTTGGTACTTTGCAGAAGGATAATACATACAACTGATAAAACATGTATGTTAATATGGTAATGTGTTTGCAAGATAGCTGTTTGGCGATTATGTGTCCTTTTACAGACTTGTCCATTAGTGTAGTCTTGACTACAACACTAATGTGCACTGATTGTAGATTCTGGTTTAATAGCCATTTTATGCTATATGCATCATATATCATATTTTTCTGTTATCCACTGAATGTTAAAAAGGTGTCTGATACTGAAGAAGGAGCAACATTGTGAGCAGTAAGAATTTCATTATTTGGGATAAATATAATCATGCAGTGTAACTTTGTTTTGTTTTTTGCTTTTGTCAAGTTTCTGCTTGGTTCCATGTTTAATAAAAATACTGAATAGTGTGTTTTGTATGTCTTTTTCTTTACTGAGATAAAATAAATAGTAAACTGGTGTGAATCATTATCACAATATGGGCAAAGCATATCAACGATATACACATATCACAAAAACTGCAGTTAATATGCAGTATAGATACAGTACAGTTGTTCCCTGTGATAGTTATGTTTTATTTATGTATTTATTTATTATAGTTTTGGAGACATTAACACCTTTTTTCAATAAAATCATGTTGTTTGAAAAATGTCTGACTGCATAGTCTATATGTCAGTTGCCACAGCATACCCAGGTATTTGTTGTATTCATTGCAAGTAATACATTATTGCAGTATTCAACAATTAGCTTCTCGGGTATCACGCAGCCCCAAATAATCCAGATTCCATACCAAGCTTTTCCCTTTATCAAATCTTCACAATCATATACACTGTAGGTGAATGCTGCCAAGTTTACTGTCTGGAATTGCCATTACAGATATCTGGGATGTAATTTTGACAAGTTGTAATTTCACTGTGACTACAGTATAAATTGTAATTGTAGATACCTGTGACATCATTCTTCCCAGTCAAACTACAGTTACAGATTATGAATTGAGGATAATTAAAGATATATTAAACTTGAATTGTAACGACGTAGATATCTGAAAACTGTAATCAGAGATATCTACAATTCAGCTGTGGATAACCCCATACACATGAACGGCAAACGTGACGTCATTCTAACTAGTAAACAGCGGATATCTGTGACGTCATTCTGACAAGTAAATACTGACCTATGGGTATCTGTGACGTCATTCTGACAAGTAAATACTGACCTATGGGTATCTGTGACGCCATTCTGACTAGCAAATAGTAAACTACGGACTGTAGTTTTCAGAAAGTCTGACTTCACAGATGCCGGTAGTGAATGTCCTGTCGACCGATAAAATGTTAAAACCGCTTGCCATATCTGTGACTGTTCACTGGGATACACGCGTTGCTTTGTGGGTGAGGACAGTGTGAGGTCTGTCTCTGTCCCCGCTGTCTTCTTCAGTGTCTCTCAGGCCTTCGCCAGCAGACTTCACAAACTTTGCTACCCCGCGGCGATACCTGACGCAACTGGCATTCCAGACCGGAGGAACCCCGGTGATTGGTCGAGCGCAGTCACCTGTTCACTAAACACGCAATGTCATTGGTTCTCTCGCGTGTCCGCCAGGAAAACGTCTCGCCACGGTGAAGTTACAAGCAGCCGGGCCACGTTGACCTGAAAGTCTTCTCACTACAGGTGTGTGTTTGTGCTGCTATTTCGTCGCTGTTTATCAGTAAGTTGCTTATTTTTTAAATCCTCAACAACGTAAATCGTCGACAAAATGGCTGCTGCCACTGTGTATTCAGATATGACGCTCTGCTTAACAGGGAAGTTTTGTTTACAGCCGCTGTTGTGTGCTAGTGCTAGTTACTTGACATTGATAACTTGTCAGTGACAGTTATTGATATACATCGCTTGCCATTATGAATATGCAATGTGATCAGCTACCGGAGCTCTGTAAACATGTGTGTGTTTCACAAACAAATGCTCAAACACAGGTTATGTTTTTTTGTTAGATGGTTATTTTTTTTTATTTGACAGAAATTCTATAATATACTAATTATACATGGCCAGTAAAATTATAGGGAAAGAGCAGAAGCAGGTTAAACGGAAAGCACAAAGAATTGTGTCTGATTCTGAATGAAAAATGCCCGGGCAATAGAATATAAAAGAGTAGATTGGAATAGACATATAGAAAAGAAAAATATGTAGTATCAGTAAAACTAAGTATGTAACATCAACCAAGAGCATTTATAAGAAGACTTTTATACCACATTCAATAACTTTTTGTAATTATTAACACAGAACCATGCTTGTTATTATTGACCTTTCTGTGTGTGTATTATTTTTGTCTTGTTGTTTGTCTTGTCTTTTTGAACCACTTTAACCACCAAAGGCAAATTTCCACTTTTGTGGACATTAAAGAATGACAATTTCGTTCATTTATATCATTCACCGGGTTGGCTCAAAAGAGGTTGTAATTTTGGACCACCCTTTTTTTTTTACTATATATAACTATACTGTAGCACATAATCTTCACTATCTTCTCTTTTTTAAAATTACATTTGATTTTTTTGTTTTAAAGCTTTGCTGACTTAAGACTTCATAGGTTCTGCAACTCACTTGGAAGGGTGAGGTGAGGAATATCACATATTAAATTGCAGCCTTTGCAGTTTTCTAACAGCATTCTCTCTAATCGTGGTTTCACTTTTTAACCCTGATTTGAGCAGGCAACTTGTTCAAGAATAAGTAACGGCAGTAAATATCTTACGGCCACCTCAACAGTGCTGTGAACACACACGCAGGTAAAATGAGCGTGGGTTTCATAGGAGCGGGCCAGTTGACCCACGCTCTGGTGAGGGGCTTCTCAGCCGCAGGTGAGATTTGAATCACACTTGAATCACCCTTTGTGTTTTTTAGATTTGTGGTCTTGATGCGTGTGTTGATTGCAATCAGATGTCTAAATGATTCCTGAATGTGTTTTCTCCTTCAAGGCGTGATTGCCACCCAAAGAATCACAGCCAGTTCCCCAGACACTGATCTCCCAACAGTACAGGGATTGCGGGTGGGTAGACGACTAGGGAATGGGTGTTTATGACGCCTGTTCCAACAATAATTGTGTTCAATTTAGAATAATAATTTATGTTGTTTTGTGTTCATGAAATGTGGCCAAGTTTTAAAATGATCATCATCATCATTTAAAAGGGTATTGGAATGTATGGAGATGAAGGAACATGGAATCTTCATTTTCCTAGTATTATATTATTTGATGTTACTGGGTTTGTATGGATGTATATGTATGTGTATGCGTGTGTGTTTGTAGAAGAGGTCCAATTGCAATAAGTTGTGTTAAATTCAGAATAACATCATTGTATGCATGTAATGAATCCCAATTGATACTGAAATCTAGTGAAATTCTAAGACGTGTTATTTGCACAGAAATTAGGTGTGAATTTCACCACCAGCAACAAAGAGACAGTGAACAAGAGTGATGTTCTTTTCCTGGCCGTGAAGCCCCACATCATTCCTTTTGTACTGGATGAGATCGGATCAGACATAGAAGATCGCCATCTAATTGTGTCCTGTGCAGCAGGGGTCACCATCAGCTCCATAGAGAAGGCAAGTCATCGCAGCCTTTTTCCCTCCATCACTAACAAAGAAATATTTAAAAGAAAAAAACGATGATTGGATTCAGTGATCATTGGTTACAAACCCAGAAAATCACACTATTAAAACGGAATAGTTTAACATTCTGATAATTGAAATCCCCAACGATGTATTGTTTCACATTAACATCGCATTGATGTATCTCGCAGCTCTCGATGACACTTATGCCTTTTTTAGACAAATTCACACAATTTAATCACAAAGCTTTCTCTGTAGTTTTATGGCCTGACTTCAGCAGACCCTCCAGCAAAATAGTCACATGTTAGTCACAACAACAAAAACCAGTAAGTCTTGGCTTTTTTATGACAAGTCATTATATTTCTTGCATGCCATCACTGAAACTGCTGTGATCATTTGTCCTCTTCATAATGGCCAGTAAAATATATGTTCAATGTAACAGATGTGGAAAAGTGAAAATTTTGAAGTGCACATCAGCTAACTAAACTGTATAAATTTACAGAAGCAGAGAGTGCCCATGGTTGCAACATAATAATCTCATGATAATGAGATAAGTGTGGAGAGACTGAATGTTGTCGGGTTCATAATCACAGATTGGCCCCTCAAGCACTTGTCAGGGAAGAATCAAACAATTTGTAAACAGGCCCTAATTGTATAACCGGGGTGGCCAGCATGGTTTCGGTAACAGGGAAGATTCATCTCCCATCATGTGGGTTGACCATTATCCCGTGGTAATAAATTGATTATGCCGTGATCTCAAGACAACGTACTTACAAAAAAATATATACAGTAGCAGCCATGGCCGCTCTCGGCTTCTGTACATTACATTACATTACATGTCATTTAGCAGACGCTTTTATCCAAAGCGACTTACAAGTGAATTGAGTACAACCTGCCAGGGGTGGAGTCTCTTAACCGGTCTTAACCACTGAGCCACTCCACCCACTGTAGAAATTCACTAAGTGCTCTCAATATAACACCTTGCAATATTTATGTAACCTTCACACATAAGGTTAAAAAATGCTGTATAGGGAAACACAAACAGGGAATTCTAGTCATCCAGCTTTAGTTTCAGGACAGACTTGAAAAATACTTATACTTATATATAGGTTATAAATCCAAATCCAAGTTAAAGTCCATGAATTAGTGCTTTGCTCCTCCCCTTGCAGAAATTGCAGCAGTACCGCCCTGCTCCAAAGGTGATGCGATGCATGACCAACACTCCAGTGGTGGTGCGTGAAGGGGCCACCGTGTATGCCACAGGCACCCATGCAGAGGTGGAGGATGGGAAGCTTCTGGAGCAGCTGATGGCCAGTGTAGGATACTGTGCAGAGGTGGAAGAGGATCTGATTGATGCCGTTACTGGGCTCAGCGGCAGTGGCCCTGCCTATGTGAGACTTCTCTACATACAGTATTATCCAATGTGTCCTGAAATTGTGAAAAAAATGTATCTTTTAGATTGTTTTTCCTCATGTTTATCAATTGTGGCTTTGCAGGCTTTCACGGCTGTGGATGCTCTTGCTGATGGTGGAGTGAAAATGGGCCTACCCAGAAGACTGGCTGTACGCCTTGGAGCCCAGGCCCTCCTGGTATGGCCTTCATATTTTCTTAACAAATACGGATGTTACACACGTTTCTGACATAGACTTGTATGCCAGGTCCACACTGGAAGCATTTCTGCATTGCGGAACATCTCGTTTTTCAATTTGGTCTTATGAGAGTGACCACACTGCCTGTGTGTCAGTTGTTTCTCACAGCACAGAGACTAAAGAGACTAAAAATACATTTTCACTACTGTTTCAGGTCCTGTTCCTGTTTTAAAGTATTAATATGTACAAGACTGAGGGATGCACAGCTTCATATTGAGTTCTGACATTTAGTTGAATACAGAGAAGTATTCAGCATTTACAAAAGTATGTATTTATGAAAAAACTTATTAAAACATGTTTGTGTATATTTATATATGTGTGTGTGTGTATATGTATATGTGTATATATATATATATATATATATATATATATATATATATTCTCACAATATCAGGTGGGCTCTCTTTTACAGATCAACTGTGATCTTTTATTCAATAGAAATAATATCAGTTCCCTTCATTTGATTGGTAATTATAATATAAATAACCACAAACAAGATATCCGACATATCATATCAGACATCATACTGATATACAGTATCCGTGATAGGCCAATTCTACATCTAATAACAATGGCATTATAGTTTGGCTGAGTTAGGCATTTGGCATTTTCAAGAATATATACATGATTAATATTTCACAAGTTAAATTTGTATTCATAATCTCTGTACAATGTTCTAAGCCCATGCCTAGAGCCATGCCTGCTCAACATACTGAAAACACCAAGGGCACTGACATTTGACGAGGTAGAATTTGATCTGTAACTGTGTAGTTTGACTTGAAATTAGCACTAATGATGACTAATGTGCTGTGTGCTTATAAAGCAGCCTGGTTGATAAACTGTACATTTTGTGATCTTCACTCTCTTCAGTCACATTTGCTGTGTGTTTTTTTTTAACATGTTCACATGCACAAGTTCTCCTTGTTGTGTCTGGAGCAGAGTTGGTTAGCAGCAAACATTTGAAGATAGTTTTGAATCAATCACAAAGATGATTCGTACTGTGGTCTCGACTGGTCAAAGTCCTCTATGACCAAGACAGAGCAAAAATCAGTCTGAGACAAGACCTGCAAAAGGTGGTACTATAACACTACATTTTTTTCTGTTAACTGTTTTCCAGTTTTTCTAGTTTTATTATTGTAGTGTGGTGCTGGCAGTGTAAATATGGCTCTCCCAGTTTTGAGGTTCCTTTTTCTTTTTTTCTTTGTGTTTTTCTTCTCAAACAGAGAAAGTTTAATCTTCTGGCAAGGAAAATGGAGACCACTATTAGTCACTCTTGACTCACTCTGGCACATTTTCAGTCTGACGTTGATTAACGTGCTCTGTCACTGAAAAATAAATGAATCCTAATGCTATTCATAAACTTTTCTTCTTTTTTTCTACATTCGCAGTTTGTTTATGACATAATCAGTGCTATCTTGGACTAATGTGGATCATCTTTCTTGTTTGTTTTAAGGGGGCCGCTCGAATGCTGTTGGACTCAGAGCAGCACCCTGGGCAGCTCAAGGACAATGTGTGCTCACCAGGGGGCGCCACCATCCATGCCCTACATGTCATGGAGAGCGGTGGTTTCCGCAGCCTCCTGATTAATGCTGTTGAGGCCTCCTGTGTCAGGACTAAGTAGGTGGAAATGTAACAATGTGAGACAAACAAATCAACAAATCATATTCCCTGTCATATGGACGCACAGGGAATGCTTTTATCTTAATTGTTATACTTAAGTGGCCTTAAGGTGATCTTTGGAAGTTCAGAATTCAGACAGTAGATGGAGCCATGTGCAAATTATTTTGAAACTGCCAGCTGGTACCTAATTACCAAGTGATGAGACTATTATTATGCTATTAGGGATGCTGTGCTAAAAATGTAAGGTATGTATACTGCTTTGTAAATATGGTCTGCCTTTCCCTTAAACAAAGGAAACTCCAGTTTTTGGCTGACCAAGAGAAGATCTCCCCAGCTGCCATAAAGAAAACAACCCTGGACCAAGTCCTGCAGCAGCCAGGAGTGACTGCTGAAACTGTTGGAATCAGATCCCGTGGTATCAGCTTCTTCAACAGCAGTAACCCCAGGACCAAGAAGAAGTGATCTTTTTTTTATTTCAGATTATTGTTGAATCATAAGCTAATGTGGTGGACAAATCTGTATATGACATTTGTTGAAGCTGTGAACCATATTAAGTCTTTGCAATGAAATTTCCTTTGTAATAGTTGATGCTGGTAATTGATTCCTTCCTGTTTAAGGTTTGGTTCCATTGCTATCACAGTATTTTTGATGGAATACTGTTTTCTAACTCTTATGCCACATGGAAAAGTTGTGTTTACTCATTAACCAAGCAATGTAGCATTGAAAGTTACCATTGTGGGGACTGTGACTCTGCAGACTTCTAAACTTCAGAAGCGATACATTCTAGAAACCACATACAAATACCTCCTACGTCCTTTTTCCTAATAAAGCTAAACTGATGCCAAAGTCTGTAGTTGGCCCATACAAGGATGTGTTGTATGAAAAGATTTGGTGATTTACTAAAATACATACACTGTTTTCTTGAGGGGTTTTTTTCTTGATAAATTCAAGAATGTCCTACTGCTTTGCTGTTCCTTGTATTGAGTAGATTATCTGATAAGATTTTTCTTTTTGCATATAACCAGGGTGAAATTGATTTTAAAAGGTTAAAGGTAGTTAGATCATGGTGAGACAAGGCAAAAGTGTTACTGTGGAGGAGGTGGTTCATTCACTGTCTATATAACATGTGTTTTTAAATATGTTTCACAAAAAATAAATGTGTAGACTTGTGGGTGTTATGTTTGTGTGTATGTGGGTCCTGTGTTTAGTAACATACACTAAATGCCATTAACACTTTTCAGATGTGTATTTATGTATTGTCAAAAAAAAACACAGTATAGTGGGGGAGTTTTCTATTGTGGTTCTTAAAATAAATGTGTGAATTTCTATTTTTATTAAACCATGACAATGATTATGGGTGTTCTTTTCTTGTGTAAAATCTAGCACTTGAATATCCCTCACATCCCATCCCCTCCAGCTGAATATATATATAGTTCTATTTAAGTATATATATGGATATAGATATATATATATATTGCTTGAGTACGGTTATTTTATGTTTAATTTCTAAAATGCAAATAATTCCAGTAAAATTTTACACCCTGTCAGTTTTTACTCACATAGAGTAAATACCATGATGACTGTTTTCCTAGTGGGTATTTTACTTACTACACAGTTACAATGGGTAAAGTGTTTTGAGTGAAAATTTGTTTTTCTCTTGTGGGCAAAGAAGCGCCTTCATGAATGAAGTCACGTGGCCAAACACGGTGACGTCTGGCTTCGGTACAAGAGAAAGGAATCAACAAGGGAAGCACGAGCGGGCTCCTGTCAGTCACACGGACGACACTCTACTGCACCTTTTTTTATATTCGCTCGTCCGCTTGTCGTTGTAAGAAGAGGAGTCGGACGGTTTCAACTTCAAACAGCGTCATTTGTGAGTCAGGTGGGCCCGGAGACCAAACACTGTCGGGTGTTGTTATGCTGAGTGTGCATGCTGCTGACAAGCTGGCCGCGGTTAGCATCGTCGGTTAGCATACCTAGTATTGCCAAGGTGGCTGGGTTCATACCCAGCAATGCTTTTCAAAATAAGACAGTCCGCAGCACCGGTGTGGTGAGTGCGCTTTATTTTGAAAGTGTAACACCGGAAGCTCCTGTGTTGTTCGTGAAAGTTGACGTCTACGCTGCAGTGATGGCAGCTAATCTTTTGTACACACTCGTGAGCCGCGAAACAAAATGTGTCACTCACATTTTGGCTTCGACCCGTAGCGGTTACCGTATGTCTCGCGCCCGTGCGGCGGTTTTCCCGAATGAGGAATCGCCGTGTTGCCACATTTGTAGTAGGAAGCCTGAGCTGAGCTGAGCGGGGGGATTTCCTCGCTTGCTTGTTGTTTTGTAGGCGGGGAGTTGTTTGCCAGCGCTTTCGCGTGCAGCCGCGTCAGGGCTGGAGACAAGAGTCGCGGAATGTCAGGAGTGTGTAACTGTAAAGGGCTGCTTTTAGGCTGAAGGAACCTCGTGTGTGTCTGTGTATGTGTGTGTGTGTTTGTGTGTGCGCGTCCACGGTGCCACAGCGCTCCTCCGTGGTTTTGTCCACTCATGCGCTTCTTCCCGTTTAAACCTGCTGCTTCATCACCTCGTTGTGAAAAGGAGCGAGCGCGAGGAGCCGAGGCAGCGGTTTAGCGAGCACATCAGGTCGGTTGCAATGTAATGTTGTTTTGTGTCCAACATGAATGTGCTTTTTTTGCTTTTTCCTTTGGAGGTTCTGAACCGTGTTGTGCGGATTTAATAATTTGTATGTTTTATTATTATTCTTCCAAACCATCGTTTGGTGTTGAATTGTCTCACCTGAAGTGACAATCCATTAAACCGAAGGTTCACGTGCAAACAATGGCATCGTCAAAAACCAAACCCGTCGTCCTTGGCTTTGATCACACAATGAGTGTTATCCCATTGTCGGACCCCAAGCAACAAGCGGCGGCTTTTTTTTCTTTATCATGCTGAATCATCACAATGATGTATTTAGACGAATCTCTGAATCCACCCCCCTCCGAAATATGGCACCACCACCATACAAAGGTCTGCTCGCTAGATAGGGGGTCGATGATGTTTATCACCGTTGTGGAGGGAGATTGATGGAAACGGTGCTGATGCTGAGGAGGATCCAGTCCTGCACGTCAGTCATCGAGCCATGAGCATCAAGTGATGACCATCACGCGTTTATCAACAGTCTCGTCTACATTCATTCAGCCGACAATGTGCGTTTCACTGCTGCGCTGTCAACAAACGGGGTGTGAGGACATTCAGACTAAGTGCTTATAGGTGTCAGCTGCGATGTCAAATCTATTTGAAAAATGCATGATAAGCAATATATCATGCATGGCGTTGCCACCATAATGGATGCATGCAATGAGTTACAATTGGGTCATGTGTAAAGTATTTTTCTATGTCTGTGCAATGTTTACTTTAAAAACACCTTGTATTTATGATACTAATCAGCGTAGTACTGTATAGCCAACCAGGTTTATTAAGTAGCTCTCTAATAATACAATGAAAAGTGTCCTCTCTTTTATTTTGGGGGTGGCAGATGCTCTTGTTTCCCCTGATGAAATTTGCTGCCTATTAGTGTGCCCACTTATGGAGGGCAGGTAATGAATTACCCATGGAGAATCTCTGTGCAATCTGAAAAGTCACCTTGGAAACTGTTGAGCATATATAGGCAGGGCTTAACAGATAGAAGTTCCCCCATTCTTGCTCCGATTTTCAACTTATTTCATCATCTCTGTTCATGCGAGCAGGGCATTGAAGTGTGTTTAGCAGAGAGTCCAGGCCCTACATCAGAAGGCTTGGCTTTGCAATAAAGCGTAATGCCCATCTTGGCCTTTCTCTGCAGGTAACAAGAACAGATGAGGGTCCGTATAAGAGCCCAGTGGGGATGGCAGTGGTGTGAGGACGGAGGCAGGGGGTGCCGGAGATCAGCTCTGAGATTTATCACCCTGTTGCATTGTGGTAGCGGAGATAAAATAAGGCTGGATACCGCAGAGGTGAATCAAGCGCAGAACCCGTACCCAGTGGCGTTGCTCGGAAGCGGGCAGGTGGTGGAGGATGGAGGGAGGATATGTGAGGTTGATGAAACACGCAGGCAATACTTCCTTGTACAGTCTGGCCACCGACTCCTCTGTCTGGCCAACATGGCTGTACCTTGGGAGTCGTTACACCTATTCAGGACAATTAATAGCCTCAAGAAAGGAACACAAATGTGGGATTTGTAAACAAAAGTGCTGCTTAAGCTGCACGGGGAAATGAGAATGCCTGGAAGGAAGAGAGAAAAAGATCAATATAGTTTTTTTCCCCCCACGTTTTGCAACAGGGAGGGAATGTTGGTGATGAAACCTCTTGTAAGTGGAGTGCAGATTATGATTGCTTAGTGTTGCGATATTCCCGCTTTATCCAGACAGTGCGGCGAGTGTGTTTGATGATTTTCTGATTGAGTTAGACTTTACGTGTTCATTAAGGTCCTCTCTGTATGTGTGTGTAATTTGGATTAGCCGATATTGGACAGGAGAGGTGTGTGTGTGTTCAAATGTAGAGCTGTTCACTCATTGGGCGCAGTTTTTTTTTCTTGTAACCTACTTTTATCCCGGGTGATTTATGTGCAGGACACATCAGTTGGTTAAAGTGAAAGTAGAAAAAAGTGATCTACCCACATGTGAGTGATAAGTTGAGATGAAACTAGTGAGTCACACAGGGGGAAAAACTTGTCAGTTTCCTTGCACAAGATTAAATGATTGTCCAATGTCTTAAATGTCATGTGCTGAATAAGGTGTAAGACAGTGAGACCAGAATGTGTGTAACAACCCTCATCCAAGAGGGTTAAAGATCATTGAATACAGTTTAGGTTGACCAATGTGGTATTTTTTTATTCTTAGAAATCAGAGCAGCTTTATTATTATTGTTGTTTTAAACATATTTATTTTGGCTGATAATGTTTGACCTCTTCTCTTTTTTTCATCCAACAGATTAAAATACAACATTTTTAATGTGGCTTAACAGAAACATTAATTAATAAAACACTCCACCTCTTCAACCTACATTAAACATGAAATACATTTTAATTTTATTTATCCACTGATGTCAATTATTAGAAATGGCAATAATCAGCTCGATTAATTCGTTGACTTCTGGCTTACTCATCCAGATTCCCTTTAAGTACATTTCTTGAATTAATTCAAAATGCTGCTATATTATGTGCAGTAGGATCAGGCGTTGATTTGTCACAGTTTATTTCCTGTCACCTTTTCGGTCATGTCACTATCTTTTAACCAGCATTTTTGACAAAATTACACCCTAGTGATAAATATGTGGCGTTTATTTATGTATTTATACAACAGAACAGAATGACACTCCCTGCATGGGGATCAAGGTGACCACTGCGATGACGCAGGATTGTGTTTGTAATTTCTTCTGTTATTTTGGGTTTTACTTGAAGGAGGACTGGATCCAGTCACAGCACTGCAGTGACGAGTTGAGGCAGACTTCTTTAAATTCTTGGTACCGAGTTCATGATATTGATACTGCATTATTGATTCAGACTGAAGTGATTTAATTACATTTTTTTGGGCAACCATATTGAGTTTGAGGCTTCATCAAATATCCTATTGGCAGATGTCGTCTATCACTTGTCATAATTTGATCTGAATGGTGCCTGACAGTGTTATTAATAGAAATTAGCTTCAGATTCCTTCTTATTGTCTGGTGATGACTGCCGTCATGTGACTGTCTCATAACAGGGAGGAAAAATCCAACCATAAATTACTTTCCCCGCTTCTTTATTTGGTGATGCTGCTAATCTGTGTTTATTTTATAGCCTGGGGGTGTTTCACTTGAAGAGAATCCACCTCGAATCATAGCTGTGCAGTGGTGCTAATCGAAAACGTGAATTATTTTAATATTATTTGTGCTGGAATGTGCTGTATTGCGGCTTTTCTGTGTTGCAACATGCATTTGATGTAGAAAACCAGTCAGAGCAAATCTATGAGCTGAATATTTTGGCTTTCAATCCTTCCTACTGCTGCCTGTTCAATCACATCCTCCAGGAAGGTACTGTGGATGACCAGTGGAGTCTCTTTTCTTGTCCTACTGCTAATACCAGCAGAGCAGCTCGAAGAGTAAACAGCAGCCATCGAGCTCGGTAATGGATTCTGTAAACACTGAAATACTGGTTAATGCAAACCAGACCAACCCAAATCTCTTTAAATAAACCTCACACTATAAGTGAGTTCAGAAAATACAAAATCCCTTGAGGGCAGTGATTCATGTTTTCACTTTAAACCACTTGAACTAGATGCAAATTTCCGACATAAATGTGCCACATGCTGCTCTGCATAGTACAACCTACGAGATGCATGTGGGCTTTTTTTTTTTTTTCCAGGGCAAGCGTCTCCGACAGTGCATCATTTTACGGTGCCTATTTTTAAGTAGCGACAAATATTCGATGTTAGTAGTGTCTGTGAACATCTGTATAAACAAACTGGAAGAAAAAAAAATCTCTGCTATACATAACTACAACTTTAGCTTTTAATGTTCTGATATCATCACCCACACCAAACTTTTTAAATAATTAAGTACTAGAGAAGATGCATAATACTGCATCTTGTCGGATTGATGATACCTATTTAGCATTTTGCTGCTTCAAATCTGATGAAGACATTCAAATCTGTATCCGTCATTTTAACGTTCAGTGTGTAAATGGATATTAATACAACTAGATAAATAACACTTTCCCCTCACACACTAACAGCCTGAACAGCTAAAATTGTCTCAGGAAAAGAGTCTGCTAACGTCAACAAATCGCCAGCTTCCTAAATACAGTAATGCATCGTGCAATAAGCACGTATTGGATCACTGTCTCTGGCTTTTATTGTGCCAGTCAAAGCAAGCTGATAGGATTTACAAGAGTAACATGACATTGTGCAAGAGCAGTGGAACTTTAGTTACTTCATCTGTCAACATGATGCTGGTCAGCCACATCCAGACTCATGTATCCTTGTATCCCTTTTAGGATGCTGAGCAGTGTCTTTGAGAATAAGGGTGTTTCTGAATGTTACACGTACAACCTTTATGTAATGCCATCTTATTAGTTTATGGTCTTTCTTTTTCTTTTCAAAAAGACCAATAGAACTTTAATTAAATTGCTCAAATGAATGCACCAAATGAATTGTGTTACGTGTAACTTTTAGATTAGATACATGTAGGCTACCATAGCAACTGGCCCCAGTTTAGATGCCAAAGAACCTCAACTAACCTCAAGCACCCATGCAGTTATAGTTTGTGGGAAATGGGCACTATTGCGGTGTGTAATCGTAGAAGAATATTAAAAAACACATTTTATTTCATCGTTCTTAACATCTGTTTATGTATATATGTGTATATATATATGTGTGTGTGTGTGTGTGTATATATGTCTGTATGTATATATATATATGTATGTGTGTATATATATGTATATATATATATATATATATACATACATACATATATAAACATAAATATATATATACACAAATCTTCAGACCAGAGCAATAGCTAGATAAAGAGACGGTTGCTAACAAGTTTATTTGAAGAATTAGCCTGAGAAAAGTTGTGATACTATTGTGGTTACTTTCTATTTTAATATTGCCCTGAACCTGGTCAAATGTATTGGCTTAGTATTTCCCCTCTGCTTCAAGCATATCACATTTCCTGCTGAAGGCTGCTGAATGATCTCCCCTCTCTCCCTCTTTGTCACTCTTATTTCACGCTCTGAATACTTAGTAGTTAATAGCTTCCCTCCCCTCTTCCAATCGTACCTTTCTCTCTCTCTCTCTCTCTCTCTCTCTCTCTCTCTCTCTCTCTCTCTCTCTCTCTCCCTCCCCTCCCTCGCAGACGCGCATACACACGGTTGTCTCGATATACAAGTTTACACCAGTCTTCCAGTAACTCCTCCAGAGCTATCAGAGGAGTCTGATTTTTAATTTGCAGTTAAATGGCTCCCGACACATGGAGCTTGCTTGATAATTGACTTCACTCCGCTGAAGGGAGGAATGATTAGATCTGAATATCTAAGCGATCTTTTTAACTCTGAATTAGGAGGGAGGGAGTAAAAGTAGTAACTCTGATCAGGCATGAAGTGTTGAGAATAACTATTTATGTCATGCAGGGCAAACACGTGTGCCGGCTACATTAAGAATCTCAACCCTGAAGGAGGAAGTGGACAGGACAACAAATGACCACTGAGTATAAATAAATGAGCCAAAGCTTAATGAGACAGTGCTGACATTTTTCACATACATCTCACTATCTTTGTGGTCATCGTTGTTCTATTTCATGTGGAAAGTCCATGATAATGGGGTGAGAGGCTACAACTCTCATACATTATTGATTGGGGGAAACCGAATAGGCGATTGCGCTAACTTCACATCTTGCGCTCCTCTTTGGTGTTGTGTTAATCGCTAAAGATGTGCAGAGTTGAAAAGGTGGCGATCAAAACCCCTTCTGTGTCACCTAAGACCTAATTTATATCTTGGCCATAGCTTTGTAGATGTGCCGACCTTCTTTAGTCTGGTCATAGTAAGAGAATGGGATTTAAATTAGGGATAAATTCAAAATGAAGCAGTATTCTGTCTCTTCTCTTTTAGAGAGAGATGATGTATTGTTTGGTGTGAGATAATATGCAGCTGTTAGTTTCATACAAATGAATTGTTATTGTCGGATGTTGCCCGTGCTTTCCTGAAAAACAGTCTTTCATCAGCATGCACATCCACTGTCTACTTTTATTCTCTTCATTAGCAAGACGCCACTGCCAAGTGCCTGGGCGCTTTATTTCAAGAATTGATCATGACAAGTTAAATTTATATGTGCTTGTGTGGTTTTGGTAATCTGTCTGTGTGTGGATGCCTGTGCATGTGATCTGTTACGTGATATGCAATCCGCTGTCATGTCTCAGTAGAGCTTGCACCCCATTAGTCCTCCCCGGCCATGTTTAGTATTCAGTGAGCAGGCGCTGTCGTAATCTGGATTCGGAGGCAGGTTGCTTGGGTTTTTGTTTGCACTTATGGCCCTGATAATCTTGTTACACTGCTGTCAAGTGGAGCTGGCTTTCCCCTGCAGCCCCTCAGCCACCATGCTTGCCACCTTCAGTCGCAGATATCCAACCGCTTCTCCCCCCCCTCCGCTACCCCCACCAGCCTACCGCCATTTTAAGACAACCAATGATGGACGAGCCTTGGCTATATCCTTGAAGAATCACCTCCTGAGCATCTTTATTCAGCCTCCCACCCCCGTCCCTGTCTCCCACCCCCCACCTCAGGCAGGGAACGACAGTGATAAATATTCATCAGGGGATGCAGTGGGTGGATGCTGTAGCCTCAGTTCCCCCTCAACAAAGGGTCCCCTAGCTAATGGTGTCCATCCTTGGCAGCCTCCTGGAGAGATTCTGTAGGGGGGGATGAGATCATTAAAACATGCCATGGACTCGAGGTTGGACCTATCATGTCACATCAGCATTTGTCCCACCGGAGGTTTGGGGTTTTTTTTTTGCCCCCCCCCCCGAGTCTCAACCTAAGCCTACCCTACCTTCGTGAGTTGCCCTCCACAGATTTGGATGAAAACAGACTGCTTTTTGAAGGTTGGCTGGGTTGCTCTCATTGTGTAAGTTCAACTTCACAACTTCCTAATTGGCACCTTGGTTTTGGTCCTTGCTGAGATCAGTGTTATTTTTTTTTTTTCATCCTAACCTGTTCTTCTCAAGCTCCTCTAAATGTGTCGAGCGTGCATTTCTCACAAGGCTGTTTGTTCTCTCCCCCTCTTTCTTTTCACCCTCTCTCTTTCTCTGTCCGTCTATCCCACCATACCCTCCTTCCCTTTCTCTGGGTGACCACACTCAGCATTTTCTATTTCCTGTGGGTGTGATGTCTCTCCCACACAAGCAATCAGCACTGATTTGTCAGCATTCTTCCAGGCAATTCATAAAAATTCAGCAAGCTCTTACAAAAGACGTCTGTGTCGCCACGCCTGCTCCCTATGCCTTCACTGCCCCTTTACTCCAGGCTGCTGCCCTGTCTGCTAGATACACACACACACACACACAGAAGAAATAACAAAGAAAACAGCAAGATATTTTTGTCTACCGTGCTTGATTGTGATTGTAAAGAGGGCGATCCTGTGTAATCAAATCAGTGGAGTAAGTCTAAAATTTCAACGTCACTTTTTTTGTGGGTAAATTATAGGTGTGTTCCTTGCTGTGCCTCTCCGTGTTTATGTGCAAGCATGCCCCTTTGTTTCTGTGAGGTATGACATGCCTAGTAGTGGAAGGGAGCAGCTGTGCATTGGACCTTGTCTGTGTTGTGCTGCCATGCCTTGTCATTGGTAGCCGTCTGCTGGCAGCAGCCTGTGCTGGAGGGCTGCAACCTGGACACAGTCCTTCCCATAGTGTCGTATGGTGAGCTTTCAGTGCACTGAGACATGCCTGTGTCACCCCTACACAGCTGTGTGACACAATGCGACTCCTCAACCTGACAGCGTCCCGTCTCCCAGATTGCAACTGGTTCCTGAACAATGTTGAGCTGCTGAGAGAAAATGATAGGTTCGGTATGAAATTTGGAAGATGTAGCCTTTTTTTCCCCCCACTCTCGTCCCAGTAGCTATTAGTGGAGCACTTTCCTGTCTATTTGTCCATTATCTGTGCATCATCAGGCAGACCATTATCCCATTATGTTTTGCATCTGTGGTCCAAATGCTTACTGGAAATGAGTCACCACAAAGGCCAGTGAAAGGTAGGTGTTACTATCAGCCAGCTATTCATAGCCATCCCAACAGAGATGAACAGTATCACATTTAAAAAGTCCTCTGCAGATCATGAGAGGCTTTTTTTTTTTTTTCTCCAAATGGGCATCGGCAGAACAGAGAAACGCTGGCATTTTAATGCCTAGCCAGAGGACGCTTTTGAAGTGGAATCATCAAGAAACCAAGTCACAATCTGACCTCATGTTATGTCCCCAGTCTGTGTAATAGTGTCGTATTCAGGTCATTTTTAACAAGCGCCTGTCTCTGCCTGTTTGGCTCAGGTGACCGGGTCCACCTGTAGCACACTTTTGTTGCCATGGAAATATTCTGGCCATCTTGGTGTACTGCAGAGCTATGGCTCACATTCTTCTCTTCTTCTCTCACTGAGCATCTGTGCACAGTTTTCACATGCACATGGTGAGTGGCTTATCGGACGTCTGGGCAACACGCGCGTGCACACGGAGAGGAGTTCCTTTTTTGAGGTTTCTTTTGTTTTCTCTTTTGATGCTCAAAAGTTGTAAGACGGCACATGCGTTTGTTTGTGTGGTCAGCACAAACACACCGATGGGCTGCGTAAATCAGCTTACCGAGGCAATGTGCTGGTTGGGCTGACTGTGGTTGGTGCCTGTGTGGCTGACACAGCATTTACTGTGTGTACTGTAACGCATCCAGGGCCACGAGTGTGTGTGTGTGTGTGTGTGTGTGTGTGTGTGTCTTTGTGTGCACGCGCTTATCTGGTGACAGAGCTCACATGATGAAAGCTGCCCAACTTTCTGTCTGTCTTAACACCAGTGGGTTAGATTTCTCTCCAGTCAAGCTCCTCTCGATGTTCCCTCAGCACTGAGTTGACAGAATAAAGTGCAGTGCAGTGCTTTTATTCTGGAAGATAGTCTAGACTCTGCAGTGGTTTCAGCATATCCCCCTTTTTCATTGATTTATTGTTTATAGTATCACGCTGGCCAAATCTAGACAGGTGTGACCGTCTAGACAGAGCAGTGCAGTAGAGGAAACCCTGCCCTGCTTCTCTATATGAATGTATTTTAGGTCATGATGTATGTGCTACAGAAAAGTCAGTCCCCAGTTGTTTTCCAGTTCATTCATGTCCTCTGCTATTTGTGAACGGCTGCATTGAGTAGAAGTGGCTTTCTTGGAGTTTAGCTTGCCAATAAATTATCGGGAACTGCTTGCTGTCCGACAAAAATGTCATCGTCCTAATGACTCACCGCGCGGCTGTTTGAATTCAGTGCATGATTCAAGCGAGACACATATAAAGCACTTCTCATTGGATTGTATGGCCTGATTTTGCTCACACTCACTTATGGTGTTGGGGGAAATGCGTACCACCGAGTTATTTGTCCGGAGTGGCAGTAATAGTCCAGGTACCAACAGACATGGCATCAATTACGAGGAAGTCTGAAAAGTCCTTGACCCCCTTTTGTGCAAGGACGTAGTCGAGCTGTAGTTTCTTAGCCCAGAAATAAATCAGTTTGTGTTTCAAAGACATTTCCTTCCCTCAAGCATTTTTAGTGGTCGTGATTCATTCTAACAGTGTTTTTTCTGTTTTTGTTTGTTTGTTTATTTAACCGACAGACCAACCAGCAATACAGGTGGACACGGCTTTCGTGGCATGACTACCACAAACAAGGGAAACAAGGCCTTGAAGGTAAACAGTTTGCACAAATACAAACCTACATTATGAGTGTGAGTGATTTCATTTATGAATGATGAAAACAACCAACACTAACAACCCCCTCCCACAGGTGAAGCGGGAGCCGGGGGAAAATGGCACCAGCCTTACTGACGACGAGCTGGTCACCATGTCGGTGCGGGAGCTGAACCAGCATCTACGAGGGCTAACCAAGGAGGAAATCCTGCAGCTGAAGCAGCGGCGACGTACCCTGAAAAACCGGGGCTATGCCGCCAGCTGTCGGGTAAAGCGCGTCACCCAGAAAGAGGAGCTGGAGAAGCAGAAGGCTCTGCTGCAGCAGGAAGTGGACAAGCTGGCCACAGAGAACGCTAGCATGAAGGTGGAGCTGGACGCTCTGCGGTCAAAGTACGAGGCCCTCCAGAGCTTTGCCAGAACTGTGGCCCGCAACCCCGTCACCTCAGCCAGGGGACCAATGGCCTCTGTCATAGGACCGCTCATCCCTGGTAAAGTAGCTGCAACCAGTGTCATCACCATCGTCAAATCTAAAACGGAGGCTAGGTCGTAGTAGCAGAGGGGGGTCGGCAGAAAGAAGATTGTCAAGATTAAATGGGTCAGTGCATTCTAACGTGGCCCAGGATTAACCTGTGTACGTTCTCCGTTTTATCGATTGGCACCAACACTTTTTTACGCATCCGCTTTTTTAAGTACCACTCAGCAATCTACGCCTCGTTTTTTTGCTGATGGATGAAACCATCAAATCAGACTATCACTGTTGGTTATTTATTGGCAATGCTAAATTTAAAAATGTGTCTAGAAATGTTCAAGAAGGCAATATCAAAGTCCGAATTGTATTCGCTTGTTGATTTTAAATGATGACTGGTATGTGACGTGCTGGTTCCCGTTTTAAGAATTGTAATCTGAATGCAGTAGAAACAATAGAAAGAGCCAGCACATGTCTGATTCAAATCCTCTTGGCTTGTTATTATGCACTGACTCAAATTAGGATGAACACAACAAGTGGCCACAGACACACGTGTCTGTGTGTGTGTGGACGCTACAGTTGTCTTCAAAAACAGCGTGACTAACCCAGTAGTCGTAAAAATTAATCATTATGTGTGGTTTTGTTGTCGTCTGTCAAGAATATAAGCGTGAAATAATGCTCCCAGATTTAGCATTCATTTCTGTTTATGCATCTGTGACAGGCTTTAATGAACTTGTCATTATCAATATGACTGGTAGATGCAATAATATATGTATGCACTGAAAATACAGAGAGGTCTTGCATATTTATGGTTAAGTGGAAACGTTAAAAATGATCAGCCGTTCTTAATGATGTTTCAGAGCTGAGTGCCATTCCAATGTGTGACAAGATTCTTCTACAGTATCAGAAAATCTGAATGTTATTACAGAGATATCCTCATGTTTTGTGGGGCGACGGTGAAATCCACAAACGTTTTGAAACATACTTTCTGCTCATAGATGAAATACGTTGTTGTTTTGTTTTGAAAAGTTATACGGTATATTGAAATTTTTTGTAATTACTTGTCGACAGGGCCCTCAGATATTTCCAAAAAAAAAGAAAAAAAAAATCTTTACACAAGCTTTACTGTTTGAATTGTTAAGGTGTAGAAACTTTGTCTAATGTTGGGTTCTTGGTTTTTATTACTAGGTAGATTACCTTCCATTGTTTATAGAAATACAGAAAAGAAAAATGAAAAAAAAAAAAATTACCTGTGACATCTTTTTTGCAATTGTACCGAAAGTGGCTTACTATTGAAGTCTGATAGCTTTTTCTAGTGACTAGGCGCGTACTGTGGGGTAGCGCGTGATGTGATGTGTAAGTGACAAGTTGGCAGTGTCGTTCACTGTATAGATGTCAATGCTGTGCTATTTAAAACAAATACAAAATCTGTAGAGCTAAACTAGGTGGTGTAAACAAGGTCAGTTGTCTTTGTGCGTATTGGCATCTGTGATATCCTCTGCTTCCTCTGTGTTCGTTACAAATCATATTGTCATGAAGAGTTTACCACATTGAACCGCGTGAGACAGAATTGGGGCGAATCGGCATTAGTCGACATTAATTCTAAAGGCTTTTACCAGAAAAATGAATAATGGTTGCACCTGGTGCTGGATGCCCTCTAAACACATCCTCCGCAACCTGAAAGCAAATGACTCCATTAATGGGCAGATTTAATTGTTGTATTCACTTCAGCTGCTTAATAGGTGTGAACTGGAAAGATGAACGTCTCAAATTTACCTTTCTACAGACTAAACAAAATGTGAAGTTTGCCATTTTATAGTAGATGTGTGTGTTTGTTTTTTTCCCCCCTTCATATATAGATGAGAATCCTTGCAATGGCTGAAGATTATAACAAAAAAAAATAGAGAAATTAATAGACAACCACCACCACATTGAGCAGCATCTCTTTGTAAATGTACCCACTGGTCTTCAGGTTGTTGAGGGTTTGTATGCACTAAGCTCGGGCTTGTTTTGCTCAGGACAAAACAGGTCACTCTGAAAAATGAACAAAAACCAATCGAGACGAGAAGTGGAGATGGCAGCTCTGTTCATATCTTTTCCCCTCCTCCGTTTCTTTCCTTTTTTCCTTTCTAATAAGCATGTCATAAAAGGGCTTCAACCCCGTTCCGCGGAAAAGAGAGAGACACAGTACGAACACGTAGAATTACAATCAACAAGAAGCCGCCAGCAGCGCTCCTTCTGTGCCAAGTGTCGCATCACTCTCCGGGTCCTTCTAAAAGGAAATCTTAACACTGAAGCAGTTTTTACACCTCAAGGTGAAAGTAGTTGTGTAATGACATTAACAGAATGCACTTCATCCACATCTCACTCCTGCTGGACAGAATGTCTTACAGTGTCGGCGAGGTGTTAATCTACTCTCAAAAAAAAAAAAGAAAGAAAAAAAAATCACCTTCACAGAAACACCACGCCGGAGACGCGGGCGCCGGTTCTACTGTCCGTGTGCAAGTGTGCTATCCTCATTTTGTCAACACGCTTCGCTGTCCACATTGACTGGTTAACTGTGGGAAAAATAATGTATCTGACTTCTTGACATAGCCCAGTATTGATGTTGGCGTCTTTATTGCTGTGGCTGTCCCGTGGAGTGAATCTTTTTTCGTGTCAAGTGTCTTTAAGGTGTTGGGGGAGTGGCGAATGTCGACGGCGCTCTCTCTTACTCACACATACAGGTGTATAGTATGTAGCTTACAGTAGGTATTAATCACCATTGTGAAAAGTGACCCTTAATATGCAACTCAGTGGAAAGGTGTGTAAGAGTAATCAATATTGTCAAAGTGACTATGGTCTGTTATTTAATAAACCTAGCTGTTTTTTTTTTGTTTACGTGAAATGTTTTGTTTTGCATATTTGGCCCTTGTTTATCATAGCGAACATGTTAAAACTGTAATTTTTTTTTACGTTTAAGGAATCACAGGGAAAGTTGCACTTGACCTATACTGTATAAAATGAGCCTGGGCGTGAATTGGACTTTTGATCTGACTGAAATCCGTTGCTATTAATATACAGTTTGTTAGGTTTTGTTGCACTGAGTGAAACTGATGCTACAGTAGATTCTGTCACAAGGGCCACTTGCAATATTTGTTTTCCTTTTTCATATGCTGTGTGTGTGTGTGTGGGTGTGTGGGTGCGCGCGTGTGTGTATATTTGCGTGACTGAGGTTCCTCTGCTGCTACACCAGTCATTAATGCTTGTTGTAAAAGTCCCTCACAGCGTTTCTGTTGTTATTCAATGTTGACTGTGTATTTTTGGAAATGATCTCAACACTGTAATTTTGTTCTGCAGATATATGTTTTAATTGGTTATGGCTTCTTTATTTTTTTTTCCTTTTATTTATTTCTGTGTTTTTTTTAACTGTCCAGGAGGATAAATAACAGCACTTGTATGGCAGTTGACTTTAATAGCTCTCAAGACATTACCCCTCCACCTCTGTATTATTATGCTTTGTGAACAGTTGACTGTGCAGGTTTTTCCCCCTTAACTCCCTGGAGTGGGTCTGTGTTTCAAAGGTATAAAAAAAGGAACAAAATATGACTAAAGCGAGTAATACAAAGTTAATAATCTGTTTTTGTTATTTTTCTGTATGGGTTGTAATAAAAAAATATTGCAGTACTTTGTATCAAAACAAACAATAGTTAATTGTAACTATTTATAAATTAAATTATTGTACTTTTTTGCAATCTGTAGATAAGTACTATGTATTCATATATACAGTAACAACTGTGGATTTAAACGTGATTCTCCAAGGTGTCTAAGTTATTGATGTATATATTGTATGTTTGTTGATACAGCTTACTTTATTTTCTATAAGACCAATAAAATGTTTTGAAAAAGGACTGATCAGCACCACGACTCTGTTTTTGATTACTTTTAAACACTGTTGAAATATTTTTTATTTTTTTTGTCACATACTGTGCTGTCATTGACCCAGTTCGATACTTGTAAAAATAAACTGGCGGGGAAGGACTTTTGCCATCCAGGGTGGGTTTTAGAAGACAGCGATCATTTAGATGGCACAATTTCTTTTTCTGCAATCCAAAAAAAGCTGCTGGGCGACCCACTTTGGCTAACCTCGGTGGACGTATTTTTGGCCCGACACAAGTAAAACATTAGAGTCATGAAGGATGTCTAGGTGTGCTTGTCCTAGATTAGGAGGAGTAGTGAGTTAGTCATCTCTGCTCCCTATGGGGCTCCTAAACCCCCTCTGTCTCAGTGCGCCTCATCAAACATCAGCCGCCTCAGCAGAGCCTCAACCCCAGCACATTGGAAACACATCTCATGAGAGACCACGCAGAGACAAAGAGACAGATGGCTGAAGATGAGCTACATTTTTACAACTCCATCCTGCAGGGCAAGTGTAAACCCCAGTGCCTCGCCGCCTTTCCTGCAGCATGGTATTGTTCCTCACTCTTTGTCACGTGGAGGAGGCTCCTACAGGTCCTGTGTGACCTGTGCCTTAACACGGCCTCCTCTCCCTCCTTGGACGCCTGCCCCAGACAACCTGATGGCCCCTGAAGAGTTGATTAATTCAGAGGGTTGGGTTAAGGTGAACTGGTGGGTAATCTAGGACAGCATTCTTCATCTTCACCCACTTCTGCAGCAGGTGTCTGCCCCACTTCTCAGACCCACAGCCTGCTCCGCAATTAATGTTGCCATCCCCATCAGCAAGGCCGTTCATTTGCCACGGCCCTGCCAAAGCTTGGCATGGGGCTCCACTCTGCAAATGTCACCACAGGCAGAGGACGTGCCTGCTTATCAGAGATACTGCACTGAGGTGTATTTCTTCTGCTTTGTGGTGGGACTAAATCACCTGAAGCTGCTACAGTGTGTGCTGTAAAGCTGTTATGATGGTGCACAAAAATCATTATCCTCGTGTGAAACACCAAGATTTTTTTTTTTTCCAGCACTAACCGCTGATTAAAGATCCCAGACAAGCAGGGAGACAAGGCAACAGATGCCAGTGTATGCAGTATTACTGCTGCTGCTGCTGCTGCTGCTCATCAGGAGGTTACTAGTGTGCACCTGCTTTGCCATGTGTGGGCCTGGGTTTCCCTCTGCTGGCACTTGTGTGTAATGACGTGGTGTGTGTGTTTTAGCAGGGATTTTCCTCAAGATGATGCTACATTCACAATAACAGGATTCCCCTGTAGTGTGTTGCTTTCACTGAATGGCAAGAAAGTTTCACCTCACACTGTAAAGACTCAAACCAAAAACAAAAACAAAGAATAATCATCAGTTTAAGAGTTAGCTGTGGCCCATGTTTTCTTATGTTTCAAATGGCAAGATGTCACACACATTCTCGTGATATCACGTTTGCTTGTCTGTGTTTATGTGTTAAATCAACTTAAATTAACAGCATTAGTAATAATCATATATATATTTGTTTATGTTTCTTTCTGTCATGGTTCATTGGTAGCTCTATAGCCGAAATTATATTTTTAATACTAAACTATAATTAATATTGTTGCCCATGAATGTTCATCTTGTAAGCACTTTGTAACTTTGCTTAGACAAATGCCATGTGACTAATATTTACTACAAGGGCAGAGTAAAGTCCAAGGTGTTGATTTTTAATATAAAATCAAATCAAAAATAAATACTAGGCATGTCGTGATAATATATTATCTTAAAAATATCTTATTTGCGGTGTTATTTTGCTGGAAATGGAGGTCAATGTGCAGGTCACATCACTGTCACATGACGTTCAGTGGAGAAGCTGCTGTTATGTAACGGCATGTCCGCGTCGTTCAGCAGCGCCTCATCGTACGATTCAACTTCCGTCAAGTTCGTCACCATAAACACGGAGCTCGGCGGTCGGGATTTTCAGATTAAAAGTCAAAGACTACGGCGGCGTGTGGCGTTGGGTGTTTTAAACACGTCGCTGCTTCCTCGTGTTGTGTTTGCGTGTATTAGTTGACTTGACGCGCCGTGCGTCGTGCGTAATTGCGTCGCCGGCAGAGAGGAGGCTCTTTGCGCATCGCACTTGGAGAGCCGCTACCGCCGCTACTGCTGCTGCTGCTGCTGCTGCCAGAGGAACCGGCTGTCTTGTCCTGATACAGAGACACTCACATCCGACCGTTCATCGTCCTGCTCTGTGGGAGTCGTCCCGCATCCAAAGGTCTCGGTCGTAGAGACTGCTCACCGGCTTCACGATGATCAAGAACGGTCACCACAGCCACCAAGTGAACACAGCAGCCGGCAAAGACGCAGGCACGACCCCCGGCGCTGCAGCGTGCAGCCCCGAGAAAAGGAGGCGAAGAATCCGGGTGTGGTGCGACGGCTGGTGAGTAACGACTGATGACTGTGTGATGACGATGTGGCGGTATCTGCATCGAGCACATCTGGACAGAGTGTGTGGCTCCTTCACAGGTGACAGGCCTGCTGCAGAGTGTGAGCTGTCACAGGCGCAGTGAACCCAACAGAAAACTTTCAATGCACTGTTCAGTCGTAGGGATGGGAATCACTGGGTACCTCACGATACATGGTCCACAATACCAATAATATCACGATACAGCGATTCTGTGATAATCGATATACTCCACGACAGTCCTGTAGCGATACATCACAATATCTGTCTAACTGAAGAAAACAAGTTAAAACTGCAGGATTTCTCTATTTGTTCACAACATAGAGAACAAAATCCATAAAGTCTATGTATTGAACGTGGATGGAGATACGTGGATATTTTGACTCACCACTATTCAGTTGTATGTGACCTGACGGATACAATTCTGCATCCCAACAACATATTTATAGGCATTGTGAATTTAATCATCATCCCATTCTTTATATATAACCTATAAATCACTAAATATGAATTTCTCTCACCTTTTTACAAAGAAGTATATTAAGAGTCTGTGCAGAAAACAGCATGCATCCATCTGTTGCTTTCGCTCTCATTTAGCAATAAAGACTCAAAGAAATATCAGCTCTATAATAATCCACAACAGCTTTGCTGGATCTTTTATGTAACTCCTGAAATCCATTTTTCCTCTAAAGCACAAGTGACACTGTTGTCATACTTAGGAAAGACTATTAGGATATTATGACCCCCCTTTTCTAAACAAGGTGTCCTCTTTCATCGTGAGGTAATGAGATAAAAACCAAGTGGGGAGTGAGGAAGGTGCTCACTCACTCGCTCACTCAGTGCTGGGTGCGGCGGTTCATGCAGCACAGGTTGTAGATTAATGTGAAACACACCTGTGGGAAGGGCCAGGCCAAACGTGGAAAATTAGTACTTCTTTCCACATCAAATGGAAGTAGACCAAGGGTCAAACAAGCTATGTGAGTGCGGCTTAAGGTAAACGTCTTTAAAAAAGCAGACTTATTGACTTATGCTTACACTATATCTGATTTTTGTCAACATTTTCATCTACTTCTTCTGGGCTTATTAGAGATTTTCATAAGCCATGATTCTATGTTCTATGAAAGTTTCACCCTATTTTAATAACCCTTCATTTCCCCATTTGGAAACACATTGTCCTTAACCAAGGTCTAATATTAGTTACACTCGTACCACTTAGCACAAAAAATGTGCTTTTTAAAAGCAAGCTATACAAATTATTATACATCATGATATTCTACTTTCATTGAGCTGATGTTTTTTCACATACATCTGACCTAATTATTGATATCAAATACTAATTTAAGATTTTAACCCTTTAAACACCCCGCCATGTTTTTAGATGGAAAATATAAATTATTTTCAATATACTACATGTGAAGTAAAAAAAAAATTGTTGAATTATTACAGCCTGCGATATGTCAATGATTAGCAGTGCCATCTAGTGGAAATAGCATGTTTTTTTCTAAATACTGCCAAAATGATCCCATCTGGTGGAGAGTTGTAAAAATGGTCAATTCCAAGGCAAAAGTCCAGATTGATAGATATAATATAGTACACGATTTATGCTTTAATGAAAGTGAGATAAAAAAAAGAAAAATCGCACTTTAAAAGTGGGTTTCAATGGGACATTTTTTGCACTTAACGGTATGAGTGTAACACTTATTTGTACACAGTGTATTTTAGCCTCACTGTAGGAGCTGAGCTGGAAATAACGAAAGATGAAATAAAAATACACACTTCATGCATGAACACAAACACATTTTTCCTAATAACAAAGAATGAATGTAAAATGGACACAACTCTCCCTGTCACTGTGTGGCTTTGTTTCTTTCAGCCGTGATGATGATGATGATGGCCGCTTTTCATGTGACCGATTGTGAACGCACAGAACAGGTTTAAAGGACCAGTTTGGGTGGAGTTTTTATTTTTAGACTTAGTATTGGAGAGACACTGTTGAAAGGTTCTACAGCGTCGTCTCAGATACACGTTCTGCATTCTGATATTTCAGTCGCTTCACCTTGACTCTTTTTTAACATTGTCCATTATGGAGCGGATCTCGCACGGAAGTGAAGCATATCAGAAACATCTTCCCTGTTAAAACAGAGCAATTGTGAGGACCAAAGTCATTAACCCGTAGAACACAGAGCTTTTGGGCGGCTTTATTCAACCTATTGGCAATCAGATGCAATCATTTTTGCGATTAAACCTTGACTTAACAACATATAAGAACATGGAAAAAATGCGTTTTTTTTAAAGGCATTTGAAGATATAAACACACACTCCTGTAGATCCGTGCCGCGTGAGGGTTAAACTGTGTGTAAAACAATCAGAGAAGCACGATATTGGACTTTTTGGACAATATCCGATATAGCGGTAGTGCTTGGGTCACTGCAGGTGCGGTGAATCACAAGTTAAAGCTGATAACGTTTTGATATCGTTACAGGTTTGAGGAGGAGTTATACTAACTATTGATCTGGTGCGTCATCGAGGCATATTTTTAGTCTAAAGTCTAAAAAATCCTGACCAGAACTCTAGAGAGAAACTGTTTCCAGTCTTTGCTCAATGTTCACTCCACAGTTTCAGTTACACAGTCTCAGCACTATTTTCACACTCTTTAAACTGTGACTTTTTATTGGGTGACTTCATCATGTTCCAGTTAATCCTCACAATGTCTTGGCACACAGAAAGTACCCATTGCTCAACCTTTATATATATGTATATATATATAATTATATATATATATATATATTTATGTGTATATATATATATATATATATATATATATATATATATACTGTATATATATACAAGTATAACCGTTTGTTGTTAAAATGCCAAGCATAAAATGTGAGGATGTATTGTTTTTCAAATCAAACAGCAAGTTTCCATTGTTTTCTGACTTTTTATAGAACTAACTGTAACACTTTACACTCGAGTAACACTATGGTAGTCATTTTGTAATAGTGAATTAGATTATGCGTCATAGTATTTTTCTACATGGATCGCAACCGATTAGATTGGCAATAACCATAGATAGTCCGTGTGCGATATAAGGAAGGACACATTTTAAATGTCATATGGTAATTATCTATTTTAATGAGGGAACTATTACCAGGATATTACTGTGGAAATAACATTTTATTACTGTAATATAATCTCCTTTAGGGCTGCAATGATTTTAATTTCCGAGTGTTTTTTTTTTTTCAATAATCAAAACCAGTTTTCAGCTTCTTAAATGGGAATATTTTTTTCAGGTTTCTTTGCTCCATTTAAACGAATAAATCATTAAAACTGAATCATTTTGGTTCGTGGACAAAACAAGACATCAGAGAATCATCATTTCTAGGTTTGATGAACACCAATTTGACATTTTTCATCATCCAAAGTACTCGATTAATCGAGAAAACAATCGACAGATCGATCGATTATGAAAAGAATCGTTTGTTTGCAGCTCTAATCTCCTCACCATGTTGTTACTGTACTGTAATTTATAGTTTGACTGAGGTAATTATTAATTAAATAACCCTAGAAGGTGAAACCAGTCTGACTCTTGTAGAGGAGAGTGGAACGAGCGTGGCTTCACGGTGCTGCGACAAAATGAATGTTTTGAATTTTCATGTATGAAGGACAGGATTATGTCGGCTTTTGCTGCGATGTAGGTGTGGCTGCCCATCCATGGTTTGGTGGCATGTTGCAGAATATTTGGGATTCCAGAATATTAACCGGTGGGGTGAGCATGCAAAGAGAGCCAGTGTCAACATCGCTCATGTCATTAACCTTCTCTAACCCCTGCAGCCCACACCTGACATGGCCTGATGTATGCCCGTCACTGAGTCCATTGTTTTCCTGAAGACCTGACAGACGTCGCCGCACTCTTACTTATACACGCAGCGTTGTCAGCAGTGTCAGAGGAAAATTCCAAGTGGAGTGACCCTCTCCTCTTTTCTCTGACCCAAAGGAGCCCGCTGTTCTTATTTTGTTGACATGAAAAGGAGTGACTAAAGGGGCGAAAGATCAGTTGTCACAGAAGCATCATCATAGTGGTGGTTAAAGTCCACATCCGCTGTGTGTGTGTCTGTGTGCGTCTGTGTGTACACACACAACTGCAAACAAGCTATTTAAAGCCCCAATGAATCAATGATGTATTCATTCACTCCAGGCTCCTTTGAGACTGTTGATCCTGAGAGGCACGGGCTTGCACAGACATTTCAGGGACAGGGGTTTAAATGGGAAAAGGGCAGCCCATCATAACTGTTCACTGAAATATTTTAATGATTTACTGTATATATTATTATAGCCATACACTACATTAATGCAGCTTTTAAACCCTTTAACACCTAAGCCTCAAAATGTTTGTCTGTACTTTTTCTATGCTTATTTTATCCATAAAAGTGCTTTTGCCCATTTTTCCAGAATACATTTCAATATCTGGCAGTTATTTACAATTTACTGCATGTTAAAATAGAGTATTAACCATTTAAAATGAAGAAAAACAAGTTGTACTATTTGTAATGAATTGCAATTATTAAGACAATTAGATCCTTTAATAAAGGTCTACAGAATATGAAAATGAACCTGGTCAGAGGGCAAAAGGGCAGCACCTGAGGTTTATCTGTGCATATCTATGCTGAGAAGTGAAGATGGCACGATATCACTTTGTCTTTTCTGATACTGATACCCATATCACAACCTCTAGTATCTAGTACGATACTGATATCAGTCGTTTGAGAGCTTTTAAACTTTTATAAAGCTGTTAACAAAATATCTGTGCTGGTTATTTGAAGCAATTGAAGAAAGCTCATCATTCTCCAAACTGTGTGACAAATATTCTTCTCCCTAAGAGAAGAAATAAACACCCCATAATATGACCCCACTGTTGTTATCAAACTTTTTTTTTTACTGTCTGTACATTGTGAAGCATTGTTTGGATTGATTTAAACCAGTATCAGGCCAATACCGATACCTTCTATCATATGTCAAGGAAGCAGCTTCAGCCGCTTTCTTAAATTGGATTAAAGTCTCTCCAACAGTGTGAATCAGGCCAAAATATCTCCGGTACAACTTTGCACATTGTTCGCGAGGCACACGTCACATCATACCGTCTTTCATCACCGTCTAAACAGACGTCTGTCTGGTTTTGTTCTCGAGACGCACAGGTGCTGTCTGGTTATCCACTAACACACTGCACTAATTAATATTTCATCGTTCCACTGCCGTGCTGCCAAGAACCCTCCCTGCTAAAAAAAACAGGAATACAGTGACAGGAATACAGTGCTGGGCATCTAGGTTAGAATAACCCCCGAAAGGCGGCCTGTCCTGGTGTTACGTAACGCTGTCTGGGTCTCTTTTCATTCACCTCCAAGTTCTCCTTCTTTGCGACATTCTTCCGCCCTCAGAGCCGGCACACATGGATCCCATTTCAGCGAGCTGACGACACGAGATGCAGTTCAACCTTTGGCTTCCTCCACTTACAAAAGGCGACTTTTTTTTGTGATCAACCTGTGTGGATTTTGACAGAAGTAGTGGATTTGTAGTATCTGAATCACACGAAAACACACATTGGCTCTGTATGTACTGTAGAGCTGGCAGCACTCTTTGTTTATTGATTTCTGAGGATGCTATGAATAGCTTATGCTGTATTTTTCTCTAAGGAGTGCTGATGTGGAGGGTCATATGGTGGAGCAGTGGCTAGCGTTGTTGCCTCACAGCAAGAGGCCCCCTTTTATATGTGGTGTTTGCATGTTCTTGAATGTGAGAGTGAATCTTTGTATGTTCGCCCTGGGATTGGCTCCAGCTCCCCCGCGACAGCTGAGTGAGCGCTCGAGTGCTGATGTGCAATATTATATGCACTTACATTGACACAGATCCCCTTTTTGGGGATTTATTTGTGTTTCACGTTAGCAGCCATGATGCCGTCACTATTGCAGTCTCTCTCGCCCAATTGCTGACTCAGCATTTCGGCTCAGTGGGTGTCATTGAATAAATCTGTGGTATCAGCTGCTATAAAACATTTTCAGTGATTTCACTTCATCAGTCGGCGCACGTACGTCAGTACCATGTTTACGTTGAAGAAGCTGACGCCAGCTGCCTGTGACAGTGATAGTGACGGCAGACTCTGCTCATCTTTTTCTCCATTACTATGCTAGATTACTATGTTTGTCATCGCAATCTGCAATCTTTGCTAAAGTAATTATCTACAGATGATATCACTGTCTGGGCGGAGAGAAGTGAGAGGGGAAAAAAACACTCAGTGTCACATTGACCTGGTATTATGACCACTTTAATGTGCGTGGATTTAAATGATAATTCACTAACTGACACTAACTGAGGAGTGGCTGCCATTTTTATCTTTGAGGAATAACGTGAGCGTGCGTGTATTTAGGCCAAACCTTTTCACGCCTTTGCACATTTCTTCTGTACTTCCTCTTACTGTTTTAAAATGTCTTTTAAAGACACATAATTGGTATGTTATGAAAACCCCACTGTAGCATGACTTTTGCAAAAACACAGGTACTTAACCTCAGAGTTGGTGTTTTGTTCTGGCCCAATAAGCACGTCTGTTGTGAGAACAGTGAGAAAGATACAGAATAATACAGTTCCTTTGTCCCGTTAACTGTTGATGTAACTTGATGGTGGGAGCGAAGCCTCTGAAGTTGTTGCGTTAATATTGCTTATATTCCAGTCTACCGCTTTATCCTCCACATGAGGGTCGCGGGGCTGCCTGAGCCACTCCGAGCTGACATAGTGTGAAAGGCCGGGTGCACACAGGGCAAACACACACAGAGATGAACAACCATTCACTCTCACATTCACACCTACGGTTAAATTAGTGTCCGAGTTTATGGACCATGGGAGGAAACCCACACACAGAGGGGAGGACATGCATACTCCATACACAAAGGCAAGTGCTACAGTGCTAGCCACTACTCCACCGTGTGCCCCATTTGCTTTAATATAGTTCAAGAATTTCCCATGATCTTTTTTTGATTTGCTCTTGTACCTCACTACATTAATGTGACTTCCAGGTAAATTAATTGTTCTTCTATTTTCTTTCTCAACCAGCTATGACATGGTGCATTATGGCCACTCCAATCAGCTGCGGCAGGCTAAGGCCATGGGAGATTACCTCATTGTCGGCGTGCACACAGACAGTAAGTAAGGCTCAGACCCAGTACCTCTGATATTGTAGCACTAATATTTCGTCTGCACCCGCTCCTCTGCCCATTTTCATGATATTTTGTACCTATTGCTCAGCATTGCATGTACTGTACCTGACGAATCTGCGTAGACATGGTGCCTGTAGCCTCTGGGTGTTTTCCACAGTCCCATCATTACTTGTCAGGCACCAGCTGAGTCCTGCACACTTAGGAGAGGTTGTTATGACAGACATGCGGCAACTCAGCAATCATGTCTCACCCTTCCGTGGCACACTGGGGCATTCTGACACCGCGATAACCAGGACGACTTCCAAGTCAGGGTCAGAACAGACATCAGCAATCTTCCCCTCTGCTGATGTGATAATAAAAATGTCTCTGCAATAAAGATAGTGCTGCATTTAGGTGTTATATATACACGTACAGTATATAAAGAAGCCATATAAATGTTGCTGTTTTCTATTAACATCTGGCTGTATTGTCTTTGTGTCAACAGTGAAAATGTGTTGTTTGTTTTGAAGGTGAGATTGCAAAGCACAAGGGTCCACCAGTCTTCACACAGGCGGAGAGATACAAGATGGTGCGGGCCATAAAATGGGTGGATGAGGTTGTGGAAGGAGCGCCTTATGTCACCACTCTCCAGACTCTGGACAAGTACAACTGTGACTTCTGTGTGCACGGAGGTAGAGCATGTCACTGACTGATGCCTTCATGTAGACACAGGATGTAATCAAGACTGCATTCTTTTCTTTGGCTAGTGTAAGAGTGCACTTCCTGCAATCTTCCTCAGAAGTGTCACGTGATGTTGCTGTGAACTCTAGTGTTATATCCAGGTTGGAGTAACGGTGCAACCCCCTATCAGCAAGAAGGGTCTCGGGTGGGGTGCCCGGCTGCTTGGTGGCCACCAGAACATCCGGGGTGGAGTAAGGGTGAGGGAGGGCCACTCCAGGGTCACTCCAACCTGGACATAACACTGAAAGAAGTGCAGTCGAAACTTTTTGGACTAAGGATATAATCTATCCTACGCCTACATATTTATCCTCCTACATGTTATGTGCAGTCACAATTGAGGTTCAACGTGGACGGAGTCATCACTGCGTTGCAGTGCTTTCAGCAGTGTTGTCACTAAATACACCAGACTCCTCTGTTGAATATTGAGATTTTAGACATTTCCTTGCTAAATGTTGAAGATTAACTTGGAAATGAGATGCCGTGTCTCTATGGGACAACCTGTATAAATAAAGGTTAAATTAAAGAAAATGAAAAGGTTTTTTAATGTGTTTTGTGTTTCAGACGACATAACACTAACGGTGGATGGTAAGGACACATATGAAGAGGTGAAGAAGTCAGGGCGATACAGGTGAGCCTTCTTTTTCTTTTTTCTTTTTAAATATGTGTGTGTGTGTGTTTTGATTCATAAGATGATGCCCTGTTCATTATGTTGAAACAACAGGGAGTGTAAGAGAACCCAGGGAGTTTCAACCACAGATCTGGTTGGCAGGATGCTGCTGATGACCAAAGCACACCACAGCAATATTGTGAGTGCAATGTTACCGTGTGCCAGTGATTTCTATTCACCCTACACAGACTAATTCAATCCTTTTTTTCCCCCCTTTAGGATAGCTCCGACTATCAGCAGCACACAGACAACTTTGGAAAGGTAGATACCAAACCTCAAATCCACAAAATGTCACCCGATTCATCTCTAAAACTATATATTGGCTCTTCATCTTCCTCTAACTTAATCCTCTTCTCATTAATTAAATTCTTTTAAGCTGCTATGTGGGCCAGACGTCAACAATTGCTAAACAAACAGTGTTAACCGTGGAACCACTTAACTGTCAAGTAGCAGATCCTTCCACTGCCAGTGAAATCGTGAATGCCCCGTCTGTTTGTGCACAATTACATAAGAGGAGTTAAGAAGCTGGGATTGTGAATAGACTGGAGTTCACATTTGAGCATTTAAGACTGTCAGAGTAATGCTGTGAATTTGGCGAGAGCTGAATAAAGGCACTGGGGGAAATTTGTAAGAGAGCTTTATGGTGACGTAACTCTTTACACCACTGGGTGGCGATGACACAGCACGAGTATTCTGGTCTGGACTACTCAGCATTCAGCAGTGACAGCCTCATCCCAAAGTCCCCCCTTTAACAGTTCAAAATGATGTAAACTAGGGCTGCAACTAACGATTATGTTCATAATCCATTAATCTCCATTAATCGAGCACTTGTTTGGTCCGTAAAATATCAGAACTTGTTGAATAATGTTGATCGGTGTTTACCAAACCTGGAAATAATAACGTCTTTGTCTGCAAACCAAATGTATTCAGTTTTAATGATTTCTAATGAAAAGCAGACACTTTGATGATGCCAAAAATTTGACTTACTTTCATGTGTTGTTCACTTTCTGTTGATTTACAGAGTGGATGAGGCATTATTTAAAATTATGTATGACTTTTTCAGGCTAAATTTAATCATAATGCAAATTAGTAATACACTCAAAAGCAAATTTTTCCTTCATTTGATCACATGATTGCACTGTCCTGTACTGTCCACAACAGGTTGACGATTGGTTTGTGACCGATGCACTATATGAACTGTGGGTGTAGGGCGGCCTTTGTTTCAGGGTCATTTTATTACTTAACTGTCAGTTTGTACTCATCATCAATCATGGCTGGTTCTGGATTTCAGGGGTCGCATGGTCAGAAGGGCCACAGTCCGTGGACGGGGGTGTCCCAGTTCCTTCAGACTTCACAGAAGATCATTGAGTTTGCTTCAGGCCAGGAGCCTCAACCTGGAGACACCATCATCTATGTGGCAGGAGCCTTTGACCTCTTCCGTATCTTTTCAGTGGTCAGATGTGAAAGTGACATTGGTTTTTGCAGACTTTTTTGTTAGTTTTATGTCTGTTGGACTGTTGATATCGGTCTGTTCCAGTCTTTTTACACAGTGTATTTCTTTTAGTCCCATAGCTCACATGATCACTGCAGTATGGCAGATTATGTGCATCCCTCACTCACATTGTGGTCAAATGATATCAGTGCGGCATCATGTCTCTCTTTACAGCCTGTAAGCATTCATGTGATATTTGATATTTTTTCCATATATCCGCTGTAGTGCTTTTAGGCAGAATCAGACCGATACAGTACTGGATATCATATAGACCATGTCTTCATGCACAATGCATTGGTTGAATTGATGTTTGCATTAACAAGCAGTTTAGCAGATATATAATTGTTGTGTATTAAAGTGTATTAAATCTATGATGCCACGATATCAGAATGTTTAATCAGCTGTTGCCCTTGACCGGACTCTTGTCAGACATCGGCCATGTAGACTTCCTGGAAGCTGTTCATAAACTCGCTCAAAAGCCTTACATTATTGTAGGGTTGCATTTTGATCAGGTGAGTGTTTACATTTGCGTCAGTGTGGGACATTCAGTGCCTTCCACAGTCCATAATGTTTGCATTTTATGTACATCTCTGCTTCGTTTCTATTTTTCCAGGAGGTGAATCGATACAAAGGGAAAAACTACCCCATCATGAATGTCCACGAAAGAACGCTGAGCGTTCTGGCCTGTCGAGTGCGTTCTTGCTTACTCTCTTGTCAACGCAGCGTGCTACATAGGTATACTGTAAATGTTTTATGTGCATCAATAATGAATGTTATGTGTGCTTCCGTCACAGTACGTGTCAGAGGTGGTGATCGGGGCACCCTTTGCAGTCACAAAGGATTTGCTAGATCACTTCAAGGTATAGTAAAAAGCCATTTAACTTGTCATCAACGTAGTTTTCAAAAGGAAAAAAGACATGTGTACAATAATAATGTGTCCATAGGTGGATCTTGTTTGCCATGGGAAAACAGAGATATACCCAGACAAAGACGGCTCCGACCCCTATGCTGTAAGACTAAAAACACTACCACATGATATGGACATTTTTTTAGAAAACACCATTTTGAAATCATTTACAAAGATAGTCCATCACATGTTTTCCTCATATTTAGGAGCCCCGGAGGAAAGGAATCCTGCGCACTGTTGACAGTGGGAACAGCCTCACCACTGATGCCATCGTGCAGAGGATAATCAAAAACAGGTATCATATCTACCGGGCAAAAGAGTAAATAGATGTAATAAATAGGGTACAGTTGACTCATTACTAGAATTGCAGACCGGTCCCTCAGAAAAACTTTGTTATTTTTCTTTTCTGCAGACCATGGGAATGGTTTGTAGTGCGTGTGATGTCAACATTTCATAATTGATTTAGTTTTGAAGTAATTGAGGCTAAATTATCATGTGGAGGTCTATTTTTTACCATGCAACACAGATTTTCATGTGTTATCAGGACATCCTGGTGTGTTTTAATATGTCTTCCATTTGAGGAATCCTAGTGTTTTAGTCCAGTGGTGTGACGCAGATTTGTTGGCTTGAAAAAAGAAAAGAACGTGCCGACGCTCTTCCATAATAAAAATATGGATATTTATTGGCTTGTTGAGGCCTTAGAAAATGCTGTTATAGATAAAAATATACTGAAAATGTTTTTTTAAAACAAAGGGATAAAAAAGTAAACTGTCTGCCACCAACTAAACAAGGTCTGTTTATAAATGTCCAAACTTTTTTTTTTTTTAAGAAGGGCCAGATTTGATTCCGGGTGGCAATGGTCTCCTCAGACCTTTTTTTTTAAACAGTAAAAGTTACTTACAAATGCACTGTTTTATAATTATTTTATTTTCCTTGTCACAATTATAATTTTTAAATGGCAATGTAACCAAATCTAGGCCACGCAGGAGTGAACAAATGAAAAAATTCTGCCTTTCTTTCGCATCTGGTCAGTCAAATATCATAATAACATAACGGGTGGTGAATGCATGCGTCTGTCTGTCACGGCTGGGTTGCGAATTCAGGACAGCTCAGCTGAGATAAGGGGGATGACACATGACCAGGGCTGATTTTCTGTCTCAGTCCGCCCCTGGCCTTAAATAATACATTATAAAACTGGAGCTGCGGGCCGTATAAAATCTGACAGAGGGCTGTGATTGGCCTGCGGGCCGGACTTTGGACACGCCTGGTCTGATAAGACTATGCTCTCCCAGTCAGCCACACCACTAGCATAATTAAGTATTAATAAGTAAGCATGTGATTTAATGAATACTTCTGCATGTCTCACTATATTCCTCTCGTTTGCTTCAGGTTGTTGTTTGAAGCAAGAAACCAGAAGAAGGAGGCCAAAGAAATCGCTGTGATCCAGGCCATGAAGCGGAAAGAGGAAGAAAAGACTAAAGAGCGATCCCAGGCTGTGCTGTAGGAAAAACCCCAAAATGCACTGATCAACCAAGTGTCATTACAACGCTGACAAGCTCAAAATTGAAACAAATCTCATGTACAGTCAAAATCAACCTTTTTTATAACAATGACATTGACACCCTCCATACAAACGGCATCCTGTTTGTGGCCAGATTGGCATAGTCAGCTGTGGGATTATCAGGTATATCATGTGTGAGAGTGTCTGTGTGTGTGTGTGAGTGTGTGTGCATGGAGGGGAGTCCTCTGTGTATTAATATATTCTGCATATGCAAATACCTGTGGAGAAATAATGCAAGAAATCAGACGAATGTGTACTTTCTGTCAGAGCAGGGAAGTCACCACCATTCTGTGACTGGATATTTGTGTACTTTTATTTTATTTTTTTATTTGAAAGAAAAGAAAAAAGAGGTATTCAATTTCTAAATATTATATTTTATGGGATTTAGGCATATATAAGGAGAACATGCTGGAATCTGTAATGCTGGACAGGCACTGAACTATAGCAAAGACAGAACTGAATCTGTCTGCCCACCACCTGATTTATCTTTGTATATAGTGTATGTATGTATAATGAAGTGACTTCAGGCTGTGTGGAGGATGGTAAAAGCCACTATAGCATTAGGGGGGACAATCCCCACTTTTATCCAACCAAGAAGATATCGAAATGTTTTGATATACTCTTTTGGGACCTCATGTACTGTATATACCTGATCCTACTCCAGACCCATCAGAAATCTTCTGGTTTTGTAGTAACGGCAGGTTTTTAACGACGAAAATGCACACTGTAAAAACCCGCACGCCTGACATTTTGAGTGCATTTCTTTTCAAAGTAACACTCCTCTGAATGGTTTTAACCTTTAGTTTTCATAGTGTGACGAAAGACGCTCAGTATTGACTTGACTATAAAAAAAAATAGACCTTGTACTGTCTTTTCTGAGCCCCGAACAATTTATCATGTCTGTGGGATTAAAATAATATATTTTTTGTAGATGTATATTTTACTCACCTCTTCTCCATTAACGACTGTATAGATTCATATTGTGTATAAAAAAAAGAAGCTAAATAATATATCTGTATGTCAAGTTGGAATGCATTCAGTATAGGCTATAATCTGTATGTTATTGACAAATACTGTAGTGGCTGATGGGACTGCAGTATGTTATTGTGGACAATAATAACAGTTTTATTCTGAAAGGCTGTTTGTCGTTTTTATCACGTTGAATGAATTCTCTTTTATTAGACTGCACATCAGTCACTGTTAATTTTGGACACCAGAGGTGACCTTTGATCAAAAAAGATTACCTTCACAACATGTGACTCACACAGACTTTGTTAATTGCCAGGCCTTTGGATTTGATTACTTTAGGAACAGACTGGTATCCTCCAGTTATGTAAGCGTGCTTATTCTAGAGGAAAGCTTAGTCAGCTTTGTATTGTAATCTAACATAAAAACATGTTTAAGAATTTGCACACAGGGACACGGATATGATGGTTAAATCATGACCTTGAGACACAACGTTCAGATAACCCCTGGTTCTCCTAAGGTTAGGTTCAACCAAACCAAAAACTAATGTTTAGAGAACGTTCCCTCAGGGCCTAAACATTCCCTAAACGCTGAGGGACCCAAAAACTAAAACATTCTCCTAGTGGTTGCACCATAGTTTCCACACGTCGACGTTCCTGTTTGGTTGTATTTTGGTTATATTTGTTACAACTAAAAGAGAATGTTCTGAGAAAAGAGTTTTGCAGTTGTTAGATTCATCTTTAGGTTAAAAATGTAAGGTTATATCTAACTTTTTTATAGACATTTGTTCATATGAACCACAGAGAAATATATTGATACCCCACTTTCTCGATGTGTGTCGTTGGGGTTGATGAAATTAGTAATTTAATAAATATGACTATGAAAATAAATCATTATGGAGTAATTATTTAGTTAAGGTTGTCTTACTGTCCTAATCCACTCGTGGCATTCACTGACCTCAGTGAAAGTAAGCCTTTGTTACATTGTGTCTTACTGTGATTGTGCCACCCATTTAATATCAGCATGAAAACTGTTTGGGGATTATTCATAATGACATGGTCATGTTTAACCATTTTAAAGGTGTGGAGACATCAACAGTCCAGCAGATGGCACCAAATTACAAACATGGAAAACTGACAGGAAAGAAATACGTGATTTGTAACTCATAATAAATCATTTCAAGACAGTTAAGCTGTATTTCTTGCAGATTGTTCCTAAAATGGGCCACTACATTAACTGAAGTACAACTTTGTACGTTTATTTATTTATGTATAAGAGAGGAAAGGAAATCTCTTTTGTCCCAGCTGACTTGGAAGCAGCGCAGGCGTGCACACGTGTCCCCAATTAACCCTAATTAGACCTTCAGTTGTGCGTCAAACAGCGACATCGTCACCTGTGAGTGGGTTTGTGCTGTGAGTCAAACGGACACATCTGCGTACAGAGCAAACCAAAGAAGAGAAAAGAAGCAACGATGCTTTGTTGTCTTAAATTTCTACCAGCCCCTCTGCAGGTACTACTTTCATTAACCTCAATTAATTTAACCTCCTCAGTCAATGGAGTTTTGTGTTATTTCACCTCAACACAGTGGACAGACAATTCAAAGGTTTGCCCAGTTAATGATTTATGAATAGGTTAAGAGGATGAAAAAGGAAATGGAAGTAACCACTCTTCTAAAGGAGTATATAATTATTTGTCGTTATGGAACATCATTTGGCTGGACCTCTTTATAACTGTAAGGGAACACAATTAACCTTTGTAGGTAAAACTGGGGAAGCCAAGCTCAACCATTAATACTTTTATTATGTACACCTGTGCATTTCCTGACCTATGCTCTACAAAGTTATTACTTTTAAATATTACTCCTTGAAACATTATTTTATCTCTGTTGTGCTGAACATATTCCAGTGGGGACAATAAAGTGTATTTAGTAACGTAATTCATCATAATAGTGTCCTGGTTGCATGAGACAACTGTGAATATCTTTGTAGATCTGCATGAGAATTTGCCTTCAGCGGGAAATTACAGAGGAGGATAAAAAGGCCAAACTCCAGAGCTCAAAAATAGAGCAGGACCTTTGTGAACATGCCAGGACTGAAATGAATGTGGTGAGAATCCTGATGCTTGGTGAGTTAAGAGAAGAAGGCTGTCACATTTTCTGCTGTGAGGTAAAGGTGACAAGACGGTCCTCTGGTTTGTGCACCAGGAGCTGCAGAGAGCGGAAAGAGTACTCTTATCAAACAGATAAAGATCATTCACAGTCATGGCTTCTCCAAACAGGAGCTCATCACCTTCAAGGTAGGTGAGATTAAACTTAATTTGAACATAGGAATGTAGAAGGAACAGGATACAATATTCAGCATCAAAATCCATGGAATAACCTGTTATACTATGGTTGTTCATTTCACAGCCAGCTGTACTAGACAACCTTCTGACCTCTATGAAGTTTGTTCTCCGAGGGATGGGAATGCTGAGGATAAACCTTGCAAACAAGAAGAACAAAGTTCTGTTTTTTCACTACAAACCCCCTTTAATTACACTAGATGTTGGTTTTTATCAACAGAAATGTGTCCTCATGACGTTGCAGGTGCATGCTCGTTCCATCCTGTCCTGCGGCCAGTGTTTTGGGGATGACCAGGAGCTGCTTCCTTTCATGGCGCACGCTTTCTGCGCACTTTGGGCCGACCAGGGTGTGCAGGCAGCTGCAGCCAGAGGCTACGAGTTTGAGCTGAATGACTCGGCACTCTAGTGAGTACAGTGATCTCAAGTCATCAGCACCTCCATGACTGACGACTCATCCTCGGGAAATTATTCCTGTGACATTTGTGGAATGGGAGGCTAAAATTGGGACCAAATTAAGTCACACTTTTTACAGACATCAGGGAGATGGGAGTTCTAGGGTGGAGGAGGTGAAACACACATGATTAAAGATGACAACTCAAACATAACACCTGGTGATGGTGCAGGGTGAGGGCACTTTTGTAGAATCTGGTTTTAGAGAATCTAAAATATGTTTTAAAATGATCATGAAATAAGTAGTGTATGTAGTTCTGTCTGGAATTATATTTGTATGCGGTTGCTAAAAGAGCAGAACCCATGCAATGTTACCGTGTAGATCATTAGCTAAATGTGTGTTATATCACTGGCTGAAGAGTGCATTGTTAACTGAAGAGTGGAATAATAGTTTTTTTTTTTTTTCAATCACAGATGTTGCATTGAGTGACACAGCTACAGTAGATTTTCAAGATGCATTGATTATTAAAATGAGATGATCACAGTCAAATTCATAATCATTTCACATGACACATGAGTTAAATACTCCATTTCTGAATTTATGTATGAGGAAAATGCAGGAGATTGACGGCTTAATAGTAGATTACACCAACAGAATTCAGGCAGCAGATATGATATTTATACTCTCTTTATACTGTGCTCTACCTCTGTCAGGTGTTAAACCACCTCTTGAAAACAATAGGCAGACGTCTGTCTCCATCCACTGCTTATTTCATGATCTCTGTGAATAGATCACATGTTTTTAGTTTGTCATTTAGCCACCACATTGCTGGTGCACAAACTGTGATCACCACTGCATACTTTGAAAGTAAGGGACATTTTTATTTTAGCTTTTTATTTTTGGTTGAACTTGAACTAAACTATCTTATTAGGAGTCCTTATCTCAGAGGCAGCAAGGATGTTTGCCAAGTCAAACTTCGGCTGGCCAGACAGAGAAAGATGAAGATGTGACAGCTTCATTATCGAAACTCAATAAGGTTGGAGCTGGAGGATGATATGAAACTCAGTGGGCTCTTTTTACTGTTCTCACTTTGCTGGACCCCACATTGATTTGTTCCTGCAGGAATATTGGATTTGACTGTGTCGTGACACGCTTGACTTTCCCAGGACCTTAAGGCACCTTGATGTGTAAAATGACTTCTCTCTCTGACATTAGGTTTGGCATGAACTCGACTGTTATTGCTGCCTTTAAGAAATGTCCATTGAGTGAACATTGGCTTAAGATGCAATTCAAATCAATTGAAATCATGTCAAGCTTTTAAATGTGTGGCTACTAACTAAACCTGTGGTTACAGGTTTACTGAAATAAAGACTTCATTTATATTGGGAACAAGTTGACTGCGTTAATTAACCAGTGGCCATTTTTCATTTTAACATTCAGTGATGTATGCTGAGCAGAGGCGCCGAGTAACAATAATGGCGCGTTTGTGTCAATAAAATGTTCAGTTTTTGTCTAACTAAACTGCGCAACTGCCCTGAACCCTTCCACAGCATCTCGAAATTTAACCTTTTAACTACTGAATTATTTCTAAAGACAAATGCTGTTGGTGTAAAGGGAGGTGAGTGGTTTTGATGTGGTTTGCTCAGTTTATCAAAAAAGGTTAATTCCAAATTAGTCTAACACATCTTTAATTCATTAAAAGAGAGATTGAGCCCAGGGTGTACATGTCTGTGTCTAATGTTTTAACGCAAGGAAAAAGATCAAATTTTAGGTAACATAAAACCTCATGTCATGTCATAATTTGTACAGACTGAAGGAAAACTTGAGACATTACCTGCCATTTTGAAATGAAATCTAATCTGTTCTTGTTTTACCTCCCAGTTTTTTTGAGAACATGAGTCGGATCATCACTCCCAACTACATTCCCACTGAGGCGGACATTCTGAGAGTGAGAGTGCGGACCTGTGGAATCATCGAGACACAGTTTCAAATGAATGACACAATCTTTCGGTAAGACCTAGTTTTTAATGTTATGCTTCATATTTTTTACACTGAACTCACAAAGTTACTTGGAAAACTGAGCATCATATTTTACATTTATTGTTAGTTAAATTCCTGATTTCAGCTTTTTATTCTATTGAGCATAACAGAAGTCCTTAAAAAAATGGGATGTATATAAAGGTGAATTGTTGGTGGTTGCAATGTTTTGAGGGTTTTGCTTATTGCTTATATTCTACCAGCACATGCACAATCATGCATGTCCTCATTGAGCATGCCTTTGTTTTATGATGATTAATCAGTGTTTTATTGGACAATTGACTGGAATTAATAGGACATATAAGCCATATTTGAATAGAGGCTTCCCTAAGTCAAAATGGCACACAATAGTGCAACTTTGTTGTGTTGGCCGTGCTTACAAGCACATTTCACAACTTTTTAATATGAGTTTTCTCTTAAATGCTGGTCATTCTGGGATCACTCTCCATCAGTACATGACTTATTGTCAGTATCCTCCATTTGTAGTGTGTGGGTTAAACAAACAAAACCTATGATCGATTTGTGACAGTAACAGTTATTATCCATGCTATTTGCTGTCCATTGAGCTGTTGCACACACTTGAACATGCTCTCAGTACACTGTTTGCTGAGCCTCTGAAGATTCACCAAATAAAAAAGGGTCTCTGACGAAATCTGAACTCTTCAAACCTGAGGGAGGGAGCTGCCTGGGTGCACTTTAGACATGAAATATTAATGGCATCCCTCTGCCTGTTTTTTCCAGGAATAAAATGTGGTGGGGAAGCATAGCAATGAAACACTGCCACCTTCTCCCCTGCCCCTTTGAACTCATGCTCACAGAAACCAAGCATTCGTGATGCTCCCCGTCGTTGCAATGACGCCATTCACTACATGGGTCATTGGAATCCAAATTCATATTGTACAGCACTTCATGAATATTGCATTTGCTATATCTACTTCCACATGAGCAGGCTTTGTGAATCAGTTTACTGAATGGTAATCTTTCGTCACAAAGCATTAAATTACAATACACTATTAAATGTCAATAGATGTATGTTCTATGTATATAAGTCTAGGGCATCTAGAAAATGAACAGACTACGCATACATGTAAACGATTTAGTACAATCTCTTTATGAAAATTGATTTGATGCTCTCTGCAGTGGCTAAATTGTTTTCTTTATAAAAAGTTGCATTATGACGTCAAGAACTGAAAAGCATCAGGTCTTTATTTTCACTGATATGATCCTGCTCTTTCGCTAAATCTGGGGCAACTTGTTATCAAAGTGCTGCTGTGAAATACAACAGTTAACACTTACTGTCTCTCAGCTTGTTAAGACCGACTGTTGACCTGGGGCATAAACGCTTCATTGCCTCTGACATGACTGGCACAATCATACACCTGGAGACATCATGGAGACCGTCTGTCTCAAATGGAGGCTCATTACCTGTGTCACCAAGACCGGCAGTCTCGCTCTGTGCCAGATTGTTTTGAAATAGATGGCCCCACAATTTCTCAAAAGCAGAGACACCAACTTTTTTTCCCATGGCAGACTGAAATTGAAACTTGATAGAAGGCAGCGGGTAAAACACCCATTGTATTGAATTAAGATGCAAGCAAACACTGATATCCTGGATTTCTTAATTAAATATTATTTTAGTTTTAATAAAAAATGTACAATGGATGTTTCTGCCATAAAAGTTGATACATGGAGGTGACTTCCTGAACAGCCCTACTTTTACACCAGTACTGAAGTACATTAACAAAATGAATGTTTTTAATGTCACGGAAAGAGAACAATAGAAGTGGTGTTTTGTTAATAATTTTAATCTGGTGTGTTTAAATAAAAAAGTAGCATTGAATTAACTCACAAGAACATTTTTACTTGTGATCAATCTCTAAGTTTTGTGCACCTAAGTTTTCTAGTGTAGAATAGTGATTTTTGAAGAGTGACTTATGTGGTTGTCTTGCACGTTTTCTGTGATCATTTGGCAAGTGAGGTTTTGTTTTGCTTGTTGGCAGGTTGTATGACGTCGGGGGCCAGCGGAGTGAGAGAAGGAAGTGGCTCAGTTGCTTTGACCGTATTCAGGTCATGCTATTTGTCGTGGCCCTCAGCAGTTACGATATGACACTGATGGAGGAGACCTCAGTGGTATGAAACAGACTTTCATATACAAATTGGCATGTGTGGCATTTATGTTCTTATTCAGCAGAGTTGAGGTTTCTTACTTTTTGTTTTGCCGGAAGAATCGGCTGCAGGAAAGTCTTGAACTTTTTACATCTGTCTGCACCAACCCTGGCTTCAACAACACATCACTGGTAAGTTTGTTTAGTTTCTACTGTCTAGAATCTCAGGGGATCCTGTACAATGCTCTCACCTGCAGGTGAAACGATGCATATTGCCTAGTAAAAATGCTGCTTACATATTTCTGTGGATTTTGTTGTTTCTGGGTGTTCAATATTGCATGACATCAGCTACCTGGCACTCTATATAGTGTCAGTGAAGAATTATGACTCCTGAAGTGTTTATGCAGTCTGCTTGAAATCAAGTCACTGAAGCTGTGATCTGACACATAAGCATACAGACTGTAAACTGAGATGGAGCACTTTGTTTCAGTTCACATGGTTAACTCTGTTAAACCCTTTGTTTTCCTTCATACTGACAAATGTGTCACTGAGCATAAATGACTCCCCTTGCTCAGTATTTGTTGTACTTGAGTAACTCGCAACCAGTTCCAGTTAGATTTGCCGTTAGACTCCCTGAACCCTAATTCTGGGAAATATGATTGTACAAGATTAAAATTTTTTTCTTGAATCTGTATCAGGTGAGAAACTGAGCTCAAATATATTGAGAATAGGCATATTTTAGGTAAAGTCCACTGGACATGAACTACATGTCTTCCCCCTCCCTCACATGTTCTGGTGCCTTTTTTTTTCTTCTACAGATTTTATTCATGAACAAGACTGACCTTTTTCGGGAAAAGATTCTTCGTTCTGGGAGACACCTGAGATTTTACCTGTCTAATTTTACAGGTACAAATGTTTTGTGTATTTTATTTTATTTTATTAGGGGACTGTATTTTTGTGTACGAGACGATACCATAGGTAAAGGACACAGATACATATGTTGACAGTGTTGGTCCATAACTCTTGTAGGTCTACAGAGAACACACTAAACTTGGAAGTATTTGTTTGGGGTCTTGAATTCCTTGAGGAGTATTTCCCTTTATTGTTTTGCTGTAAAATAGCTAGTGTGTCCTCTATGTCCCTTGAATAAGCAGAATTCCCTCTGGGCCAGGTATTGTCACAGTATTAACATATACTGTACAGTCCTTATGTTTAAATTATTCACTCTGGACAGATCAAGTCCATGCATATTTCATGCTTTATTCACAATAACAGAGATAACGCTTGACGTCAGCGCGTCATTATTTGTGTGTGTTTAGGGATGGAAAAGAAAAACTAATGAATTGATTCTCTTTTAGCTGCTCTTGTTTTATCAATGTTTCATGACTTTGACTCTATACTGAACAAACATTTGCTATAAAAATTCCTTTTTTCGTACTAACCCAGGAGCAGATGGTGATGTGGATGCTGCAGCCCATCACATCACTGCTTTGTTTTCATCATGTAACCACAGCCCTGACAAGCCCGTGTACCACCATTTCACCACAGCAACAGACACCAACAACGTGCAGGTGGTCCTCCACATGTTCATAGATCAGATCATCAAGCAGAACCTTGGAACTGTACACTTGCTGTAAACGTCACCTGGTGACTGTCATTTTTATGTAACTCGCAGCTCAGAAACTTAAACTGAATCACAGATGTGTCTAAATTAGTTTTACTGTTTGATACTTTTTTTTAAAGCTGCAAATTCTCATTTTAAATAAAAATATTTATTGATGCGCATGTCTTGATATTTAATGTATTATATCATCCAAGTTTATTTTCCATTTATATAACATTGCATCAATTTTTAGTTGAATATTTCCTTTGTCTTTTGACATGGCAAATGATCATTCAACCAATCTGTTTTGGCAATTTCAGCAAGGGCCTACAACATGATTTATTGATTAATGAAAACTCATTCCAAATATATACATTAATACATAATAATTTTACAGGTTACAGGTTTATCATGAAATTGATAAATAAATGGGTGAATGCGTGATCATAATTTCCATGAGAATGTACAGTTTTTAATTTTCATGTCTTTTTAAAGCAGTATATTCAGGTTTGCTGCTCAGTCTCCTGCACAGTCTGAAGAGTCCAGAGTGAGGAAGATGTCTGCTTTGCACTTGAACGAACCCTTGACATCCTGGAAGAGTTCACAGCTCTGCAGGATTGGTGTGATGTCTTTGATGCAAACAGGCTGCGTGGAGAGAAACGTGTGTTTAAATCAGACAAGTGACCATTTAAGTACTGAATGATCAAGTGTTTTCTACTACATTTCAGATGCTGCACTCACATCAAGTGAAATATTTTACATAAAACAGTCACACTTGAAGACATGACATTTGCTCCACTATTTGTAATTAAATAATGTTCAATGTCCATTTAGCTGCATAATGAGTATACACATTTAAAATACATGGATAACTTTTACCCATAATATTACTGTGGTTACATACGCAATAGCAATACTATGATGTAAACTAAACATAATATTAAAAACGCTGACTACTGTTAGAAATGTTATTACAAGTTTTATAATTATTCTTTGTCGTGCATTATTTCAGTGATACAGAATTTGTATCTTTCTACTCAGTAAAGTGGCTACTAGTCGATTTCTGGCTTTATTTTTTCATATGAAAATAAGGTATAGCACAAATATAATAACAAAAATAATGCTTCAATATACGGCCAAATCCTACAGCATAGAGCAAAATAAAATGTGAAAAGTTCCTTTACACATTTACTGTTACCTTCTTTTATTTTGAGATAACTACCATATGGTATTTTGCCATTTTTATTATTTTATTTTATTTACCGTGGATGTTCACGCTAAACAATATGAATCCGGTTTTAAATTGTAAATGCATGGAGCTACAACAGCGTGTATGCGTAATGCGTAATGGCACCGCCGTAAAACTCGTAATGCGACTAAGGCACTCACCATGGTCTTCAAGATGGAATTGTGCGCAGTCACTTCAGGAAACGCGCTGTTGGTCACTGCCTCACCGCTGTCTGACGGCTCCAGCTCTGCTCTCCTGACGTACGGTGACCTCCGAATGCCGGACAGTAAGCCGGACGCCCTGCCCACGGAGTAGTAGCTCGGACCCGCCACCTGCTTGTACCACGCCTCCGTCGGAGTGCACGAGATGAGCACGGAGGTCACCATGATGCGGACGAGAAGTTTAGCTGGCATCTCCATGTCAAGCAGTGAGGTTTTGTGCTGCACACCTCTGACTTAAGCGACGGTTCCTCCCTGTTGTCACTGCCGGCCACTCCGTTTGTACAGTCTACTTATAGGGACCTCACGCTCATGCGCGCAATTCGCGCGCAATTTTGTCCACGATGAGTATCTCAGAGTGGGTCACTCACACCCTCCACACTCATGTCCTCCACCCCTGAATCTCTGGAATATTGCATTTTCCCTTCTGCATTATCTGAGAAAAATGTGATGATGATTTATATATGTACATACATATGAGTATTTATATATATATATATATATATATATATATATATATATATATATATATATATATATATATATATATATATATATATATATATATATATACATATACATATGTGTATATATATATACATATATATATATATATATACATATGTATATATATATACATATATATACATATATTTAAGTACTTTTATTGTCCTCAAAGGAATAGTTCACCTAAAAAAATGAGAATTCACTTATTAACTACTCACCTATGGTTATAGGGTAGGTGGAGCTTTCTGAGTCCACAAAACATGTGGAGTGTTTGTCAAATGCAAAACAATTTTATGTAAAATGTTATATTGGTTTAATGATCAATTTGAACCATTTAATTGTTTATGCCGTCAACATGCTGAGTGACTGGGTTTCAGCAGAATTCACCCCTGAAACCTTGTGTTTTCAGTCATACTCTAACTTACTAGTGCAATTTTGCTGTTGCCTGCATTTGTCTTTGACATTAAACCAATCTTTTTCTTTGTGCAGCACACTGCTATACTGATAAACACACATATTTGTGAGGAGCTGACAGGCTGAATCAGCACTATGTGATCAGCATTAATCAGCATTTGACAATGGTTTGTTTATATTCAAAAGTTATGTGCTACAGTAGTAATTACACGTGGTCGCTATATTGGCTCAGTGTGTTTAACACATTGAGCTAACACATAGGATGTTATTTCTAATGTAAACGTGGTTTGACCACAAAACAGCAACAGACTGTATGGCAGGAGCATGAACAGGATGTGTTGTGGATTTCTCTCTATGGTGGGCCTCGTTTCTCTACATCTCTACAAGAAAGAGCTGATGTTTGTGGTGAATGTGACCTGGTTTCATGGGCTGAGCACTTCTGTGTTGGTGCAACCAAAAGATTGTTCTTGTTTTCTTCAATGGTAGCTGAGTTATGTAGAAAGATTAGATGAACAAAAATGTATTTGTTAGATTATTTTGAGCGGAAAACAACCAGTGTGGACCACATCGCTTACACGGATGTGAGAGTTGACCCTGTCTATATATGTCATGAGTTTTAGGTTGCACACTGAAGCTGAACGCTGCTGCTTTTCAACCAGTGCTTTATTAAAAATGATAGAATCTTACAGGATATGAATGAATCCATCTTTTTCAGGTGTGTCCTGCAGTACAGTGTGCAGTAAGGGGTTTGAATGTTGTCATGCCATGTTTCACATTCACCATCAAGAAAGTCACAAATCATGTATATTGGACAATATTTTAGAGCTATACAGCAGAACTTTGTGAGTGCTTTGCGAGTAGAATCCAATAATCTAACCACCGACGTGTATAAACCTGTGACCTCTCATCTGTGTCTTCCTGGTTTAAGAATGGAGAACCCAAAGAGGAAATGGCTTCACATTATTTGAGCAACATGTCCTCCGAAACTCCACTTCTCCCACAACATTGAACAATGATTCAGCGGCAACTGAAACTTTTACCCGGTGACAACCAGTCAACAAGTTTTACTTACGTACGAAACTCTGGGTCCAAACTGAAAAAAAAAAAAAGGTGATAAACATCTTGGCAACAAAAGATGTTATGATGGGAATTTTAATTGCAGATCTTAATCTTTAATGGCTGGCTTTAATCACACTTGCTGGTTGGGAAAGAAGTTTTTTTGATTTGCATAGTTTCCCCAGTGTCGCAATAGTTTTCTAATCGCATTTAAGAGACTCCACAGAAGTGCTTCACCTTAACAAAGGGGAAGAGCAAATACATCTCAATGCAAAACGTCTTCCTCATGGTGAAACCCCCAGGGCATACATAAATGATGTGGCTAAAAAAAGGTATTTTCGTGAGCCACTTTTTAATAGAAATACAGTTCATTTCTTTTTAGTCCTACAACCCTATACAATCCCCTCTATTAATTAAAAAAAAAGACAAAGAATTTAAAGTTTCCATTTATGGTCTGAGCTGAACAGTGTTGCAGTGTGTCTGCCTGTTTTGCCCACAAGAAAGCAGCATCACTGACATATTTCCTCTAAGTTAGGTCTGGTTTCGTATGTATAATGGTTATGTTCACATTCGATTGCTGCACTGTTTCTGCGGTGTGTGTGTACGTGTGTGAGCTCATTTCAGGATGGTTGAAAACCTTGCAGACAGTAGAAGAGACAACACTGTGGGGTTGTTTTTTGAGTAGGAAATACATGTCGTTTTGCACCTCAATTAAGATCGAGAACAAGAAACACACTGGGAAGAGTTTCAGCATGTGCAGCGAACACAGGACCCTGACCTGGACACTATTGCTACTTCTTCTGTCTGGTAAGTACAACACGTATTATAATCTCATGAGGAATAACAATAAAAATGATTTATGAGCATATGCTTTAAAATCTTTATTTCAGGTGCTCTCTGCTACGAGTGGGATGTGAAATATCAACCAGTCATCTGTGCTGTGAAGGGCTCCTCTGTTGTCATTCCATGCTCATTTCACTATCCTCCTCATCTGGCAGTTCAAAATGTCATGTGGGGCCATGAAAGGAATAATTTTTATACAGGTCCTTTTTTATTTGAAAACAACAACATGAAATCCTCAAAGTTTGAGTATGTTGGTGACAAACATCACAACTGTTCTTTAAAAATACACTCAGTAGAACACAACGATCAAGGTAAATATGCATTCAGATTTACGACCAACACAGAAAAGGGCATTTGGACTGGTAGTAAAGGCTCACAATTGAATATCATTGGTAAGTTTTTGTATATCTTAATAAAAATGAAGTTGTGAATCTTCTGTGCCTACACTTTAACCCGTAAAATGATAAACTCAAGAAGCACTTTTCCTTTTCTAGATCTGAAGATAAAAAGATCGAATGGAAACAGAACAACGAACGAGGGTGACTCTGTGGAACTGACCTGCCTCAGCAGCTGCAGCGGCCTTAACCGCCCATCTGCTTTCCTCTGGTTGAAGAATGGAGAACTCATCACGGAAGAACCTTCACTACGTTTGTCTAACGTTTCCTCCAGCAGCTCTGGAAACTACTCTTGTTCTCTGAAATCGCACAAGGAGACAACGTCAGGAGTCATCAATATCAATGTTGAATGTGAGAGCAAGATGCAGGATTATCGCTTTACAGAACGTGTAAAGAAAAAGTGAGTAACTTAATGTTTGGTTTCAGATGGCCCTAAGAACACAACAACATCCGCCGGACCATCGATGGAGGTAGATCTCTGGAGCAGCATCATCGTCACCTGCAGCAGTGATGCAAACCCTCCTGTGGAGAATTACACCTGGTTCAAAATACACTATGATGATATTGAAAGCGTTGGACACAAGTCTGAACTGTACATAATAGGGGTTTCTAATGATGACAATGGCCAGTACTTTTGCAGAGCCACCAACAAACATGGAAGTCAAAACTCCTCTGTAACGTTAAAGGTCAAAGGTAAGTTCATTAGCTTGCTAGTTTTTATCCAGTCTTCCACTGTCCCTCACTGATTTAACATTTGAATTTGACTGGTTAAGTAGTTTGTTAGGTACACCTGTGCCATATATTGCAATCAATCCAATTTTGCACCACTAAATATTAAATAAATATGATTTATTTAATACCACCTTGACTTTAGCAATTTTATTTCAAGACATTGCATAGTGTACACATGTACCAAGGTGGACACTGGATGTACATTTATATATATGTATTTATTTGAAATTAAGACTTTAGAACACGTTTATAAAATTGTGTCGCATATGATTTATTAGTGTTATTATTATTATTATTGTTCTCTCTCAAAGATTAAAATACAGCCTATTTTTCTTCCCAGGGTATTTTTCTCACAGCATCAGCATCAGCATCAGCATCGCTGCTGCTGCTGCCGTTACTGCACTTCTCATCGCACTGGCTGTTGTGACCGTCTTCAGAAAGTGAGCTACTTTTACAACAGATCACGACTGTATACTCACATGTTGTTATGATGTGGTGATGTCACCGTCTGTTTTTCAGACTCAACAAAGAAGGGACGAGCGCACCAGAGGTTGAGTGCGTGGAGGACATGCAGGTGCCACTATCCGTTTACTGACTTTTTATGATTTATCGCAGTTTGATTCAGATTTTGTAAGTGATCTTTGAGATGAGGGACATATGAACACAGAGCACTTTATCATGAACACCATATTAATAAATAACATAAAATATGCACAATGGCAACAGATAAAGGGACACTGTGGCGGAGATTTTGATTATCAGGTGAGACGGCCAAGGATGGAGTTCCTGGAGTCAGTGATGAGTTAAGGTGAAAAGCTTTATTGAAGACAGCTCAGATCCGAGGAGAACTGAGACAATGCCAAACATGAACAGGGAGATGTTAACATGTTGGCCATCCTCTGTCCTTCTGCCAGTGAATCACAGAGTTAAGGTATATCTAAGGTTTGGAGGAGAGGAGAGAGATGCGTCAGGTCAAGAAGTCTGGCGCCTTCCTCTGCTGATACCTAGAGTCGACCTTGGGGAGGACTGCATAGTCGAGTTATCGGTCCTTTGTCCCTGTTGGGTTATGTACAACAAAGATATAATGAGGCACAGTCTGTAGATGAATGATACACAGAGTTGCAGCTGGCCTTATCCCGAGTTTGTTGGGTTTGTGCTTTTAGGAATGTGAGTTGCTAATTTAAAGAAGGCCGAATGATAAGTTTTTCTCTTACACACATAATGTCAGCAGAATTGTCAGCTCACATGCACGCACTCTCAAAGGCTGTACCAGTGCCAGGCAGTGTTTTGCTGTGTGATGTGATCCATGATTGTGCCATTGGCGGTTGCTGAATTGTTGCCATAAAGGGCTGCACACGACCAGCAATACACCGAGGTCGACTGTGACACCAAAGTCTCGGCAGAAATTCAGATTCAATCAACCATTCTGTTGAGCCTGTGTCACCTGCACCCACAGACGTCTATTCTTGACAGTGGTGGAGCGTGATGTGGTCTTCAGCTGTTGTTGCTGTTTTACTTGTGCATTCTGAGATGCTTGTCTACTCGCTGTGGGTGTGAAGAGTGGTTACCAGAGTTTCCATATCCTTTATCAGTGTCAACCATGCCATTCTCCTCTATAACCTTTCTCATCAACAAATTGTTTGACCTGCTGCTCTTTTTTTTTTGTTTCTTTGTATTTAAAACTGAGAGATCACCAGTTTCAGAAACACCCAAAGCAGCCGGTGTGGTAATGTGACCAGTAACTGAAGCTACTGGGCTTTATTCCATATGTTGCACACACACTGTGTGATTAAGCAGGTGTTCCTAATAAAGTGTTCAGTTAGTATATATGTTGCATACAGGTTAAGGGTTATGGGTTTGTTGGTTAACATGTTAAACTAGTTATCAGAGGCAATTAGCTGACCCATTTTTTGAATGCTTGATGGAAATCAGATAACAGCTTGTTTTTTGTTGTGAGACACTGTTCCACATTAACGGGACCATGTGGGTTATTTTTTTCTCTATGATTGTATCTAGGATGCCGTCTACACCAACTGGCCTGTGTTTGACAACAGCCAATCACAACCGGGAAATAAGTATAAGGCCAAAACCACAGAAGAACCCTTCTACGCAACTGTTGCCTTCAGCAAAAAGACAGAGTCAAACATGTGAGCAAGCTGGTTCTTTTTCCCCCCAATAATTCATGTCGAATCTATATGAACGTGCTCATCAACTTTTTCAACTACAGGCAGCAACAGACGGCCACGTGTAATGAAGATGAATCTGTGATTTACAGCACGGTGTGGAGGTAAAGCTCAGCTGGCACCTCCATGTTGTCACAAGTAAGGACTGTCATGATAACCCCATTTCATTTCTTTTGTTGCAGGGAACAAACCTTGAACAAACCTTGAATTCTGTATATGTTAAAACTTTGTGATTTTACAACAAGTGCACATTATTTTCCAGCAAGAGGAGGATATATATAGTTAAAATATAGTTAAATATAGTTTAAATAGTTTAAAAAAAAGAAACTTTTAACAAAAAATAGGGTTAGGGTTAGGGTATTATTAACTTGTATTAATAATACAAGTTCCTCTGAAAGTTGACATTGTAAGAGTTGAAGTGGACGTAAAAGACATTGTATCCAAAAATAACTGCGATACAGATACTGCCATGTTGGACTATGTCTCTTTGAATTCAGGATGTTTTTATTTTTATTTTATTTATCATGTCTCTGGGTTAAAACAATGTGCATTAATTATTGTAATACAACTGCACCTACAATATGCAACATGTACTGTATGAATAACTGTTTGAATAAATTCCCACCAAGACTCTTTTTCTGTAGCCCATTGGGCAAGAGGACTTGCTTCATGCACACTGCATCTGTCAATAAACAAATCTGCTGAGCACTATGTTTCTGTGAGTCTCTGAACAGGAAGCAAACTGCTTCACTTACTCTTATTTGTATTCAATTATTTATTTACTTATTTATGTTTGTTATCATTATTCATTTCACTCTGATTAAAGTTTTAGCGTCAGGATTAATATTTACTCTCTAAAGCCGTTGTTAGTTAGTTAGTAAGAGTTTTTATTCATTCATTCATTTTTATACAAGCTGCTTAGCGAGTGACAGATTCCAGTTGAAGCCGACGGTTTGAATGTAAAACATTCTGACCTGAGAGTGCTGTCCAACAGTTACTATGGTAATGCATAACAAAGTGAGAAGCAAAAGTGAAGCGTGAATTTCGCTGAAACACACATATATATGTATATCTACATAGATATATACATACATATATATATACATACATATATATATATATATATATATACATAGTGCAGAAGTTCAGGAACTGGTCAATTTCTGCAGTCTGCATGTCACAAAGTTTGAGGATATGCTGCCCTCTGCTGGCAATTTAGGAGAATACAAACAAAGTGCTTATGGGGTCAACACTTGGGAGCCACTGAATGTCTTGTTTTGATATGGAACATATGAGTGAGTTTGAGTTTGAGTTTAAGGACTTTCTGCATGGAGTTGGCATTTTCTCCATATGTGTGTACATGAATGTATGACAAAATATGTGGGGGCCAGCTGCTTCTTGCATCAGGTAAAAAATAAAACAAAATCACATTGATCTACAATAGTTACAATTTTATATGATATGAATAATTAAAGGTCACACGTTTGGTGTAGTGGCTAGCACTCTTGCCTTTGCAGCAAGAAGACCTGGGTTCGAGGCCCAGTTGGAACAAGGGCCTTTCTGCATGGGGTTTTCATGTTCTCCCTGTGTGTACATGGGTTTTCTCTGGCTTCCTCCCACAGTCCAAAAACGTGCAATATGGGGATTAGGTAAATTTGATACTCTAAATTGATCATAGGTGTGAAGGTGAAAGTGAATTGTTTCTCTCTATGTGTGTGTGGCCCTGCGATGGAAGGCAGAAAAGAATATCTGGTTGGTGCAATTTAAACTAAGGTTTAAGCTAAGATGTGATTAAAATTAATTGTTGCGTATTTACTGAAGCCTTTATGCATTTTGTGTTGTGTGTGAATGTGTGCTCACTTGACTAATGTGCGTCAGGCTGTCAAATAGTCATCGGGTGCTAACGAGTGGAAAATGGTTAATTGCACTCCCGTAGTATCGCTGTTGTTGTGAAAAGGCTACCTGATACATCCTTATAAGTTGTGGTAATATGTGGTGTCGGTGTACAGTTTTGTCAACTGTGATCACAGTGTCTGAGAACATAATCGGCACCAAGGACAGCGCTGACATATAATAAACACAAAATAATAAAAAAAACCCAGGATGACTCCTTCCCTTCCTTTGTTCTTTAACGTCCTTTCGTATCTCTGCTTTTCCTTCCAGAGTCATCATGTTAGTGGGTAGTCATTGGGGTTTTCTCTCTCTCTTGGTTCCATCACCTTTTCATAATTTTTATTCTACACACAGGAATGCCACATAATTATTGATTACTTTTACGTTTCCTTTCAGTTTTCATCTTTTTATGCTTCTCTCTGCTTCTCGTTATAGGGGTCGCCACAGTGAATCATCTGCCTCTGACGCACCTTATCACCATGTTCTGCTTTTCTTAGTTCTTAAATAAATATATTATTATTATTATTATTATTATTATTATTATTATTATTATTATTATTATAATAATATTATATTATTATTATAAAATAATCTTTTTTCCTCTGAGGATAACAGGATAACAGGAAATCCAATTGCTTTCAAGCCCGTTGTCCCTTTGGTGACAAAAGGACAAATGAGACATTAAAGCTATGTTAAAACTCTAATACAAAGCAACCAGGAAGCTGATAAAAAAGGTTAAACTTCCAAGACTTCTGGTGCGTTTGGGGGCTTTGGGCTGTTGGGGCGGCATTGCACCTCTTGGTGTGCAAGAAGAAGAAGTACAAGATAATAATAATAATGACTATCACAATTAAAATAACTTTCGCTGAATCACTATTTTTCTGTAACATTTAAATGCAGGCTAATAAAAAGCTCATGAATAACTGTAAATCACATTTATTTATGATTGGAGTGACAGCTGATTGAATAGCTTGAGCAGCAGAATAACAAATCCTTGTTTCTGCACAGAATAAATGGTAACATATGCATCCTGGCTTCCCTGCAGCTGATTCAAGGCTCAGTTCAGCTAGGATAACAGACATATACCAGCTGAATACCTGATCTGGGTTTCGTGCAACAGCCCCATGGTGGACTCTGCAGGAATGCTTTGGATTTGGGTGATTTACGTTGCATCCTAGAGGAGTTTCTTGGCTCTGAGGTAAGATGAACCTTGAGAGGCTCCACTCACCCTGAAATGATGGGCATTCTCATTGCGACCAAGTCTGTATGTTCTGTATGTTCCCTCCCTTTTGGTTGTTTTCTTTTTACTGCACTTTATATTGAATTAATGCATTATGTCAGGCCTTAGCACAACTTCCTAGTAGATCCTATTTAAACACCTGTAACACATAGGTTATATAAGAAAAAATCATGGTATCAAACTACTTTTTGGACAGTTTGCTTGTGTGAATGTTCCATACAAGGTAGCAAATACTTGCCTGTCAATTACATTTACAATTACATATTTTTTGTTTTGGTAATAAATCAAATCCAAATCCAAATCATAAATAGTTTGCATGTTCTCCCTGTGTGTGTGTGTGTGTGTGTGTATGTGTGTGTGTGTGTGTGTGTGTGTGTGTGTGTGGGGCTCTGGTTTCCTCCCACAGTTCAAAAACATGCAAGATGGAGAATAGGTCAAATTGGACACTATAAATTGACCATAGGTGTGAGTGTGAGAGTGAATGGTTGTTTGTCTCTATGTGGCCCTGTCCAGGGTGTACCCTGCCTTTCGCCCCCTTTGTCAGCTGAGATTGCTCCCTGTGACCCTCATGTGGAGGATAAAAGCGATAGGAGATGGATGGTAATATATCATTTTGCAACCCCAAACTGTGTCTGTGTGTACTCTTTATGAGGTCCACAAAATGTACACTTTTTGTGGGGACATTTTGTCTGAGCCATGCAACTTTAAAGGGCTTTGTCAGGGTTAAGACCTGGTTTAAGGGTTAGGGTAAGTGTAAGAGTTCAGGTTACACATTTAGTTGTGATGGTTAATGTAAGGGGCTTGGGAATGCAATATGTCAATGATGTGTCCTCACTTAGATATAAAAAGTTGTACAAAGGACAATTCACGCAATATATATATATAAATAATAGCAAATATACTTTAGTAAATACTACATGTACTAAAAGGTATAGACCTTAAATTAAAAGCCTACACTGTAAAACAGGGCATTAAATGGGAAAGGAAAAGATGACAATACTGAAGAAGTCATTAAGAAAGTAAACATTTGATTGTCGACGCCCTCTTCTCATGAAACGAAACTTTTGGATGACATGCGGAAACGAGAGGGAATAGACGTTATTGTGCGTCGGTGCACCATTATTGTAACACCACCGTGGACGTGCTCAGGTTGTCTCTTCATGGTTAAAGCCACAGAGTTGAATGTAGTTTCTTAGCTTTGGACTGTAATGTAGGATTTAGCTGAAGCAGAAACCAGGCTCCTGGTTCCTCCCTGTCACGGAACTCTCGGGGGTAAGTCCGACTTAAACGCAATTGAAATGTGATGTTTGGCTGTCACCTCTCTCTGTACCTTCACAATTTTGTATACTTTCGCTTCTGGGAAACTGAGTCAGGAGCAAGTATACATGTACTAACGTTAGCTACGCAGCTCATCACACTGGCGCCTACGCAGCGAGTTGGGGCCATTTTGCGATTAATTGTGGATGTGGCAGCTATTTTAATATGTTGACACTGTCTTTTATAAATGTGTCGTGATGTCTGACGTCTGTATCATGTTGTTTTTGTTTGTTTTGTTTGCGTTGTTGTATAACGGGGTTTGAAGGCTGGAGCCGAACAAGGAAGTGTCTCACACATGACTTGCTGTTCAAGCACGTGATTGGCTGTGCCGCGGAGCCAAAGATCTTCTCGTGAAGATGAGGGCTCACTCTATACTTGGATTTTACCGGATTAAAATTGTTTCAGTGTAGCTTCTGGCTAACGTGATATATTAGCTGTTCCAGTTAAGTACATTGCATCCGGTGCCTTTCTTTGCTGCGTTTACTGCACTTTATTTATATTCAGACACTTTATAATTTTAAGGAATTTAATCAATTACGCCGTTAAAAAGAGGTTGTCTAGGTGTGCACGCTTGTGTGTCTATGTCATTGCAATTCTAATCTGCAATATCAAAATAAGATATGATCAACACGTGATGTATCATAAAAAGTAAATGCATAGAAATCCAGTGACTTTAGCAAAGGATGTGATTTTAATCAGTGATTCTTAGCAAATGTTATAAACTGGCAGTTATAAATGTTCCATTACTGTAAGATTAAGGTGCTCTAAGATGCTCTTTATAGGGGGAATTCCAGTGTAACAGCAGTGCAGTAAAACAGTAGAGAATAAAATTGGATCAATTATTAGGACATATACACCCCTTCTAAATAATCTGTTACTGTCCAAATTCTATAAACATAGCAACCATCATATGATTGCTATGTAATTAAACAAAACTATTTTCTTCAAACTGTAGAATGTTGTTTTACATGTCTTTCAGCTTGTGAATGAACATTCGTTTGAAGGGAGTGTTTATAAGGAGTGTCTAGGACCAATGGTAAGGCATGAGCTAGTTCTAGATCAGTTTTGTCATTTAGATTTTTAACTTGATTTCTGGAGTTTAGGTTTTGAGGATCACATGTTTATTCCAGTGCTCAGTGACATCTCCTGTTTTCCCGCCTGCTCTTTTTTTAGTGAGTCGTTGTTGGTGGGTGTGCAGAGTTTCACTGACATTGTTTGCACAGTTTTTCCTCACATTCATGAAGACTTACATCACTTATTGATGTGCCATAGGTCACTTTGTTGGGTAAGTGTGTGTTCAAAGGCCAAATGAAAGAAACAGAAGTGCTCAAAACAGAAAACAGTGTCATCATGCCATGGCAGAATAGAAAGTGAAAGTAGTTTTTTTTTTTCAAACTGCTCTTTTATTTGCAGAGGAAGCTGCAGTGAGAAGATGAAGTGTTCAGGTTGTGGCCATTTTATTGGGGAAAGGACAGCCAAGTTCTGCAGTCAGTGTGGCCAGAAGCTGCAAGACCAACCTACAATCACACAAGGTGAGATCATTTAAACATTTCTTAAATAATAGAAATTGACTTACACAATTTTATTAGTCAGGGCTTAGTCTCATTAATATTTGTGTTATTGATTATTGATGAGGCTTGTCTTGTCCTTAACGGAGACATATAACAACATGTATGTAAAGCTAATCTATTGTGTATATTGTCATGACATGAGTTTGTACATTGTATATGTAGATCTTATCAAAGCAAAAGTACCTGTAAATGGTGCTTACGTTTCCTTTTTGCAAATATTTAAAACGCTGTATGATAGACACTGTCCTGTAAAGAAAAGACCCGCAAATCAGAATAAGGAGGGGAAATCATGGCTAACAAAACATTGATAAATGCCTGCAAGAAGAACCCTGTATAGACAATACATGAGATTAAGGACGGAACAGTCAGAAAGAGATACAAACGATATAGGAACAAACTAAATAGCATCCTAAATGATTGCAAGAAAGAATACTACAGTAATCTGCTAGCAGAAAACATGAACTATACTAAAAAACTATGGGATATTCTAAATGATGTGATCAAAAACACAAAACCTAGCTATTCTCTCTACTTCAAGGACAATAACACGAAGGAAGATAACAAGGAAATCATAGCAGAAAGATTTATTGAATTCTTAGTCAATGTGGGGCCGAATCTGGCGAAGAACATTCCTGACTCACTCCTTCACTGGGACGGCGACAGAAACCCCAGCACAATGTTTCTCACCCCAGTGAAGGACAGAGAGATTATACACCTGGTCAACAAATGCGTAGCAAAAACATCCATGGATGTAGATGACCTTGACATGAAGCTAAATTAGAAAGTAATAGATGGAATTGTTTCACCTCTAACATATATCTGCAACCTGTCATTTCAAACTGGGACATTTCCCACCAAAATGAAAGTGGCAAAAGTAGTGCCATTGTTCAAGAAAGGGGACATACCCAAATCTACTAATTACAGACCAGTCTCAATCATACCACAACTGTCAAAGAAACGATAGGCTAGACAACTTCATTAACAAACACAATCTGCTATATATTGACTGGATCATTTTGTGACTTTTTGAGTGCTACCTGAAACATGTTTTCATCAAAATGTCATACGAAAAAGAAAAGAAAAAAAAAATTTGTATGATGAAATTATGTATTGTACGATGAATATATGTATTCTGTGGGTAATGGGGGCGGGACTAGATGAGCTTTTGCTTCTCCCACTTTCCCTTTCGGTAATGTATGATGGGTGATGATAAGTGATCTAACTGATATGACCGAAATAAATAAACATACATACATACATACCAAACAAATCTTTTTACAGTACTGTAAATAACTTTGAAAACATTTCCACTTTCCTCTTTTCCCGTGTATTTGAACAGGAAATGTGGAAATTCAGCGATTTTGTTCATAGAAATGTTGAAATCATACACAAAACTTATTTATACAACAGTCAAGTGGACAAATTGATTTTCCTATATCATTGTTAGTATTTTACTTGTCATGATGTGCACCCATATTTGATATCTGATGTTTTAACTCCAGATGCAGAGAGTCAGCCCAGATTCTTGGAAGCAGATTCGAAAGGTGAAACTGAGAAATCAGTTTCACAGAAAGACCGCAAAGAGGCCAACAAATCCCCCAAACGACTGAATGAAGAAAATATTTGCACCCAAAAGAAAAAGGTATATTATATTGAGAGCTGTTTATGATGCAATTTAAATTGGATAATCTGTTAATTATTTTCTCGATTAATCGATTAATCCTTTGGTCCATAAAATGCCAGAAAACCTTAAAAAATGTTGATCGGTGTTTGTCAAAGCTGGAAATTATGATGTTCTCAAATGTCTTGTTTTGTCCACAAACCAAAATGATTAACTTTTAATGATTAATGAAATCTTGTTTGAATCATGAAAAAAGCTTAGAACTAATCGATTATCAAAATAGTTATATAGATTCATTTTTTTGGCTCTATTGTATTTAGACATAGAACAGTGATGTGGTCACAGATAGACAGTGATTTTACAATAATCCTCTACATGTCTCTGTAGAAAAAAAAGAGGAAGAAGAAAAAGAAGAAGGAAGGCAACATCAAATCATCAGATCAAGATCAGTGCCTGACTGGGCTGTCATATGTCTCTCTTGAGGACAACCAGGGGGTGAAGGATGAATACTCATCTGACAGTGAAAGCTCAAACAATGCAGTGGATGAAACAACAGACTCGCCCCAAGATGAGTTCTCCTCAATGGAGAGCCAGCCTACTTCCTTAGTAGACAGCAGCACTGCTGCACTGCCTGATGGCACACGAGCCATTCAAAATGAGGAGACTGCTGCTACGGCAAAGCTGGCAGAAGAAGCTCCTGCAAATTCTAATGAATGCAACACTCAGAAATTGGCTGAGGATCAGACACTCCAGACAGCACAAGCTGACACTCAACATTCCACATCAGTGAACAAGTGTCAGACAGGTAAAGAGACAAAGGCCGCTACTCCTAAAGATCAAAACCCTGATGGGAAAACCTTTAACGAAGACAAACTCACCACTCAACGACAACCTGCACTAGACGAAAATACCAGAGAGTCAAATGTGGAACAAATGGGACAAACCAAAGGCAAAGGAAAGAGTCAGCAGCAACCAAAAAAGAAGCAAACTGTGGCAGAGGACTCAATGGTTTTTGGCCAGAAAATGTCACCAAAGGTATGCTAAATAAACAGTATAAATGGTTATTAATATTTCAAGTAAAAAGTTACATTTGATCGTGTCAATGTCATTTTAATATATATTTTATCTATTTCCAGGTTGTCAGCAGAGATTCAAGTATGGAGCTGGACGTGACAGAAGACCATGTGTTGGCTCAGCAGCAATCTGGAAGTGGGCAGCTCTCAACCCCATTAAAAACCTCAGACAGTAACAAGAGAAAAAAAAAGGATAAGGAAAAGGATAACACAAAATCCAACACTACATCTGACCAACCATCCAAAAGACAGCCTAGTTCTGTGGTAGCGGACAGTACTGCTGCACCGCCTGAAAGCACAGAAGTCATGCTTACTGAGAAACCTGCCGTTACAGAGGTGCAGGGAGAAAAAGCTTCCACTGACTCTAATGAGAGCAATTCACAGAAATCAGCAGATGATCAGACACTCAAGACAGCACCAACCAACTCTCCAAGTCTACATCCCACAAAAGAGGACAAACCTGGGCTTAATCAGTCAGGTGATGGAAAAGGGAAGAAGGCCACTAAAGATCAAAAGGCTGACATGAAAACCTCTAAGAAAGACACAATCACCACTCAACATCAACCTACACTGGACAACAATGCCAACATAGAGTCCAATATAAAACAAATGGGACAAACTAAAGGCAAAGGAAAGAGTCAGCAGGATTTGGAACCGAAGCAAACTGACGCAAAGATGGTTTTTGGCCAGCAAACATTATCAAAAGTAATCCTGATTTAACAGTATAAAAAGTTATCATAACAAGCAGGAACTTTTATGTGTGTATAATAATGTTCACATTCTTTAGGTGTATTTTGTAGTAACATATTTAATTATCCTTGCACAGGTTGTCAGCACAGGCTCAAGTGTTGACCCGGAAGTGAAGTCTGGAAGTGTGCAGGAGTCGACCCCAGCACAAACCTCCAACAATGACAAGAAAGCAAAAAAGAACAACGGAAAGGACAACAAAGAGTCCAACACCACCGCTGAACCACCACCCAAAAGGTGATGAACGTCTCTCAAATGGTCATACATGTTTCATTTAGATCACCTTTCAGAGTTTGATCTCTTTTATGTTTACTTCATTTATTCTTGCTTTTAGGCTGACCACAAGGTCCATCGCTGTCCACGAAAGACTCACAATTTACTTCCACGCTGTTCTCTCAAAGGATTTCAAATTTGATCCAGAAAATGATAAAATATTCATCAGAGTTGGTTCTCGGCTCGGGTCATGGGAAGACAATACTGCAGAGCTGTCTGTGAGCAGGTACCTAGTCTAAAATATCCAGTGAATGTTACCACAATGTCCGAGCTCCTCCCCTCACAAATGCAATTAATTTCTTCTTTTCCTGTAGGAATCTTGGGGAACATGGTTTTCTTGTTGAGGGTACACTGATAACAGACAAAGACAAAGCTGTGTCTGTGTCAATACCATACAAATATGTTGTCTATGACAGCAAAAAGGAGAAATATGAGTATGAGTTCATATACAAAATGGACGATGTTAAAGAGACTACCAACAGATGTTTGTTTGTGAAGCCTGGCCTCCTCAATGAAGAAGGTAAATGCAAAACTCACTGAGGCTCTTATAAATGCTGATATTGAATACGAAGTTATTTGTTGAAATGTTTGTCCTGTGTCTTTTGTTAAAAAGGAGACTGGCATCAATACGATGACATCATCTGTGTACAGCCATCAAAGAGTATGATCAAACGCATTAAAGAAACCTTCTGGCCTGAGCAGAGGAAGAGTCTGATTCAAGGCAGAGAGATCGCAGGGAATATAATGCTGGAGACGATATTTGATCTCCTCAGGAGCTGGAATGATACCAATCTGCGAAGCTTTCTGATCCAATTGAATCAGTTCTTTGAAGTTTATGGGGAGCCTTTTGTTTATGAGGAGACACATAAGAAGTGGTACTCTTTAAACTATGGAAAAGATGATGTAAGATTATCATCGATGAAATAATTCATGGTATATGAGACACCCTGCTAAGGTAGTCTGGAATCACCTCTGTTTTTCTCTTTTATCTTAGGTGAAGAAGTTGCTGAAGGAGTTCATGCTGAAAAACATGATTCCTCAGTTGCTGAAAGATGGAGATGGGAAAATGCTGTACATTCAGGATCCCCTGAGGGCGGCCGTGATTATGCTCAGTGTATGTAGAAAGTATGGAATCCATCTAAATAATGGTGAGCTTCATCAGCTCTGCTTCACACTGTGCCTGCCCAAACGAAGCAAAGATGAATTCCTTTCCTACTGGGCAGATTTTTCAAAGGATGTCTCCATTTTGAAAAAGTAGGTGTCTGATATTGGCAGTAATACATACATTTTTATCTCTACTAAAGGTTAAGTTAATTTCTTTTGCCTATAGATAGATAATCTACAGCTATACGTTTGCTTTTATAATTATGTTCTGCTCAAATGCTTTATAAAATGGATTGTTTTGTAGTTTTCCAGAACATTTGATGTATCTGATAATCTTGGTGAAAAAATTGGGAATGACCCGGTGGATTCTGGTACTACCACTCCTTCACCTCCTCAAAGGCACCACAAAGCCGTTTGAGCTACCGTCATCTGGAAACACGAAGAGTGTCATTGCCTGGGCAGGTTTGCAAGGCCTTGAAATGGGTTCCTCAACAACAACATACATGAACAGCCAAGACAGAAAGTAAGTATATGTTTGCTTAAGTGTAGCTTAACATACTGTATGTCACTGAGTGTCACTGTGCACCCTTTCATTGCTCTTTTTTTTTATCCAGGGCTGTGGTAAATATGATGAAAAGCAACAGTCACTTGATGGAGGTAGATGTGCTTGTTGTGAGATCCTGCTTGTTCCTGATGACAGTTGATGGACTGATGGATTGTGTCGCCAACATTAACGTTGAGCTTTTGGACACACTTCATATTTTCACTGCAAAAACTCCTCAGGACATTTCCTATAGTAACTTCCAGGTGACACGCAAACAGTTGAAAATAAACATCCTGCTGTTGCAGTAAATATCAGTAAATTAATTAATTCTTGGTGATTTCTGATTCACAGGCGGTGTCTGATGTTCTTGCACACATCCAAGCGCAACTAATTGAAGAAAAATACAGGTTGTTTGCTCTTTTAAAATTGAACAAAGTCATAGATTAATTGTCATTATCTGAATGGTTCACATTTAAAGGCAGAGTATGTAGGAATTGTGGGCTGATGTTTGTAAACACAGCAGAGACAAAGCTGACCCCTCCTTCCCTGCTCACTATGAACTAGGGGTGCAACGGATCAAAAAACTCACGGTTCGGATCGTTTCTCGGATCAGAGTCACGGATCGGATTATTTTTCGGATCAGCAAAAAAAAAAAAAAAGACAAATAAACATAAGTTTTGTCTTTTTGTTTATTAACACTTTTAAATTATTAAATTAACGTGGATCAAGCACTTTCAGCATGTGTTTAAAGCCCTCGTTTTGCACAACCGAATATGGCCTCATGTCTGATCCTTTTCACTCCTGTCAGTGAAACACCGGGGTGAAGTCGCTTCAAATGCGTGGCCATGCTTGATGTGTTTTCACTGTCATATGGCTTTCTTGTGCCACAGTGCCTACTCACCGTCACGGTTTTATCCACTAACCTCTTTCCTTCATCATTATATTTTACAGGGAAGCCAAAATGCTCCCATACGGGGGATTTAAATGACGCGGGGCGTTCAAGCTCCTCTTGAAATGACAATACTTTAGTTCCAACCACTTAGGCTAATTGCTAACTCCTTTGCGTCACTTTTGTCTGCTCATTGTCCAGCCTCACAATACCAGTGATTCTTAGGTGTTGTGTCCACCATTACTGGTTACCATTACTACTGATGCCTGCTTGGATGTAACCTTATTATCCAGACCCCACCACTTTTATTGGCAGAAGGATATAAACATACTGGCCCAAAAACATCCCAACCCAGAGCAAAACAAAGAGAAAACATAAATACCTGCAGAGGACAGTGGTTCTGCAGATAAAAACACTACTACATGGTTCCAGTGGCTCATTAAAGATGACTACCAATGATTACTTTTGGATTAATTGATTGTTTGTTTTTGCTGCATGCTCTGCTTTTAACACAAGTGGTCTTTTGTAACCTACTTCTGGACAGACCATCAATTAAATCTAGGGTTGACACAAATTTTGTCCTTAATTCAATTCTTCTTTTTTTCATCATAGCTGTTTCACTGAGGCCTATAGGAGGGAGTGTCTGACAACTTCAGTGAAGCTGTTAGAGACGATCTGCAAAGCAGTCAAATCAGCATCGTACGCCCAGGACTACACTAATATTCCTGTAGCATGCATGAATCTGGTTGCATCAGTCGCAGACTTTGTTCATTGTAACAAACAACAGGTATGTTAAGTGAATCATGAAAACAAGCCATTACAACTTGTACTTTCAAATACACTAGGCTTACTAATAATTATCCTCTAGGAGACTCAAGAAGGGAACAAAGAGCAACATGCGAAACACTTGATATCTCAGGTATCTCAGGCAACCAACTTTATGAGAAACTGGATTAATCGGTCATTCAGGGACCGATTGCTCAAAAGGTCAATGACATCCTTGTACAACATTGATGCCACAAGGGAGATTGAAGTGAGAAGCTTTGTAGTTATTTGTTATTTTTTTGTAAATTCACCCATTTTCTAGCACTCAAAATGTTAAACATAATACACAGAGTGGTGGTAAATGGTACCCTTCAATCTGTTCTGTTCTGCAGATGTGGAACAACATACTTGCCATCCACTTCAAGGATGAAGATTGCACAAAAGAGTGGAGAGAGAATTTCACAATGGATTTTGAGGGCAAATACTGCCAGGTATGTAACGGGTATTAAGCACATTTCGGTGTGTCTTCTTCTTTTGCTTTTGCTAAAATATTTAATGTGTTAAACATTTGTGTGGTTTAAGGAATCTACTTTGGATCAAGTTGAATTCTACTGCACAAAGATAGAAGAACTCAGTGGTTCCCTTCCACATGTTTCTGGTAGTATTGAGAAGTGTGCTCTTGATGCGGTTACTTCTTTGTGCCAGGTATGAAGACGTTGCATTCATTCTTAAAAATGTCATACATAAAGTGGCACAATTTATAACACTCCCTATCACATTTAACAACAGATTGTTTTGGTTCACTTCACTTCAACAACAGGTTCACTTCACTTATCTTAAACATGTACATTAAATGCTATTATGTCTCTTATACAGAACAAGTCAGAGGCTAGACTCTTTGAAAGGATGAAGATAAGCTGGAAATTTGGGAAACTCATCTCAGCCATCATCCAGAAATCATGGCCAAGGGACCATCAAGGAAACTATGAGGAAGATGAAGAAGTCATTCTTAGACACCTCCTCTCCTGGACAGCTGCCAAAAACATTTTTCAACTACATGGTAGGAAAAACAACAGTTGACATCTCACATTTACAGGAAAAAAACACCCTCTAGCAGTATACGTTTTATAGAAAATTCACCTACAATTCCTGCCTTTGCAGGTGCAGAAGAACAGCTGATTGAGCAGCTCTCACCAGATGCCAGGGACAGATTTGCCATTGCCATATCCTCCATCACGGACATCACCAATCAACTGGTTCACGGACGCATACAAATCAACCTGCTCAAAATTATTCTGGAGAGAAAAGATGCCTTCTTAGAACTGCTGAAAATTGGTAAATACACACTTGTTGGTAACGTTTGCTTAACTAATCTGCACTGCAGATTAGATTTAAAAGTAACCCATGATCTGGTTTATTGTATATCCTGCATTTTTTAGATTTTGTGTTATTTTTTCTTATGAACAGATTGCCTCTCTGAGAATGAACAATACAAAAATAATGCCAAAATGAGGAGACTGTTGCAGTGCAGAGAAGATGAAGTGAAAGCTGTGTATCATGAGAAGGATCTTGTGGATGTTTTCTTAACAATGAGCTACAAACTCGAGGAACATATGACAGGTGTGGTGATAGCTTAAGGAGAACATGTCACTTAAGTGTGATCCCAATATTGTCACCAATGTAACACCTGCTTTCCATTTCAGTTGATGTTGCCAGCATTGAAGAGAAACAAGGGGTCAATGTTGAAATCGAGCCCCTGAATTATTTTATGGAGGTTCATCAATTTGATCAACTGCCCTCTGAGATGGCCGGTGTTGTCACCTACTTCAATCTGGATGACAGAATTAGACAAATGGCAGAGGCTCTACTCGCATTCAGAGACAGTTACATTTTCAAAGTGTGTTGGGATAAACAAGCCAAGCGCTTTGCCGCTGAAGAATTTGAAGACAATGGTGATCCTAATGAACAGAAAGTAGTGGACGTTATGGCAACACCAGAAATGATTCATGATGAAATCTTCGTGCCTTGCGATGCAGATTACAAAGGCATCTACACTCGCCTGAAGAATGGTAGTATCACGCTCGAAGAAGTCAACCAGCTCATGGAAGCATACAAGGGCAAATACTTAGAGCTTGAACAGGACCTGGACATCATGTGCAGAATTGATAAATCAACTGAAAAACAGTGGATCCACAATAGGGTTCAACAGATTGAGCAGTATCATGAGCTTCATCTAGCTGTGGCCTCAGCCCAAATCATCATGATGGTCAAAGAGACACTTTGTCTTCAAGGAGACTTCAGGGTTCTTGAGACTCTAACAAAAGTAGTAAGTGACCATTTTTGAACGATGTACATTACAAACAAAACTTCTATCCGACTTTTACTGACCTCCCTCAGGAAACCCTGTTACCCTACATATTACCTTTTATTTAAGATACAGGTAATGTGTAGAAAGATAAGTTTCCTGATTATGTTCAGTCAAAACAAATGCACAGATATTCTGCTTTTCCTCTTTCAGAGTCAAGCAGCCTTTCAGACAGAGCAGCTCAGTCGTATTGACAATGAATTGATGCAGACAAAGAAGGTACTGGTGGACATCACTGAGACCCGGAGATTGTGCCTACATGAGCTAGCACTCAGAGGACATTTTGTAAAATGGGTTAAAGATGCTCTTGAAGGTAAGAATAGTTATTTGTTTACAAAAGGAAACAAATGATCATTAAGTTGGTTTTTTTTTACAATGTATTTTTCTTCACTTATTCTTCAGATATCAATGAGTTAAAAGTGTTTGTTGACTTGGCTTCCATCTCTGCGGGAGAGAATGACATGGATGTGGATCGTGTAGCTTGCTTCCATGATGCTGTCCTTGGCTACTCTCCATTGCTTTATGAGCTCAAACCGGACTCTGGGTTTCCTGTCTTCAAAGAGGTGCTGCAGAAGCTCTGGAGGGCTCTAGAGAGTGATAACAACCTCCCGAAAAAACTGGTAAGTGGATTTCCTAGTACTTAAATTACAGCAAGTTTATAAAACTATAAATAACTTGAAAATAAGCCATGGATGTAAGGTTGAGCAATTTACTGATGACACAGGAAAGGTAGCAACATTCAGGAAAGGTAGCAACACAGGAAAGGTAGCAACAGTTACCACTGCTTATGGTTATAGTTAATACCAAAATGGGACCACAAAAATGTTATGTTTATTGTTATGGTACTTGATACAACACACTAAAACGGTTGTCTTTTCTTCTGCTTCTTTTTTTTATCTGGTTCAGCGGGACAGTGCTCGACATTTGGAATGGCTGAGGACTGTAAAGGACAGTCATGGGTCAGTGGAGCTGTCATCTCTCTCGTTAGCATCAGCAATCAACAACAAGGGTGTCTATGTGATCAGTGCACAAAATGTCAAAATGGTAAATAACAAAACCAGGGTAAATTGCATTGGATGTTATCTCTGAGAGGAATGTTCTTATAAAATTGTATATGAGATTGTATTTATGTTTTTTCAATCTAGTTAAGTCTTGATACCGCTGTGAAATTGCAAATTCCTGAGGAGCATGATGAGGGTCGGAACATGCGCTGGTACTCTCTGGAAGACCTGCGGGAGCTGCAGAATAAACTCATGCTGATGTCTGGGAAAGGAGATCAAGGACAGAATGACGTTGATCATTTTGCAGAGGTATACTGAAATGTTGTATTTTCATTTGATTAGTAGAGGTCATTTTATTTATTAATCTAAAATGCTTATTCTAATACTATATTACACCAACTACTACTTAATACTGACAATATTTTGTACCTTGGACTGCATCAAGCTGTAGTTTTGTTTTGTTTTTTTGTCCAGGTTTTTGCCAGTGTTCAGAGACTAGCAGAAGCATTTATAGCCCTCCATGCCGCAGGGAATCCTCTGTTCAGAAACTGGGAAGCCCAAATCAACTGCTGTTTCAGCAACAATGTACCCAGCATTATGATGGACTTTAACCTGGGCAGTGTTCTCAGTACTGTCATTGTAGATGGTAGCTTAGAGGAGCAGCTTCCAGAGCTTTGCAGGAAAATGGAGAAATGCCTGGACTACTGGATGGATTTTGTAGACAAGCAACGATCGCAATATTACTACCTTAACTACTACACAGCAGAACAGATTGTTTACCTGTGCAGCAAACTGACTCTGCAAAATGTGACCAATGTGGAGGCCCAAGTCCTAATGATGCTCTCATTTATCAAGCAAAATTGCACAGCCTCAGACTTGAGGCAAGTATGGCATGCACTCCAGTATGAAATCCTCACAAAACCGCAAGAGCAAAATGAGGACATTGAGTTTCAGACTTTTGTTGTGTTGCCAAATGAGCCTGGTGACCCTCAGTCAACCAGCGAACTGGAACATCTACCAAGTCTTGTGGAACAAACAAATGCAATCCAAAAATTTGATCTTGTATGGAATACGTACATGAAAGACATGAAGAATTTTCTTCCACACATTCTCGATATGAAGAGTTTGGGACTACTGTTGGAAATACTAGCTAATAGAAACGTTGAGAGTGAAGAAGAGAGTGAAGAAGACATTTCCGATGATTACATTGAAAATTTAATAATAAGGCAGCTGCCTAAAGGATTGGTCACTGGAAGTCCCAACCTCATTATTTGCCCACAGGATGAGGTCTTGACATCTTGCATCTCCATTTACATGAGCAGTAAAGGCGGGACACTTCCCACCTATGATGAAGTATTGCTTTGCAACTCCTCAACACCATATGAACAGGTGGAGCTATTCCTCAGACGCTGTCTCAGCACAGGCTACCGAGGACAGAAAATATACTCTCTGCTGTATGGAGATCTGCTGGCTTATGATGTGAGCTCTAAACTTGAAAACTTTTTTCAGCGAATGAAAATGCAGAGCAGGAAAGATTATAGACTTGTCATCATCTGCAGCTCAGAAAGAGAACATGCCTACCTTCCATCAGCCTTCAGCCAGTACAGATTGCACATGATTCCCCAAGAGCCACTGGCAAGAATCCAAAGTTACCTCTGTAAACACTATACTGTTCCAGCATATCAGTCTAGTGCCGCAGCTGCATTCAAAGATAGACTGTGTGTTGGTGTTGTTTCATCCAAAAGGGCTGGCGTTGGTGCGTATACATTTTACAAGCTGCTATACCATTTTTGCTGCTAAACATGAATTTCATTGTGTTCTGTCTATCCTAATACCAGTCATGACGTTTTCATTTAAATTCCAGGTAAATCTCTCTACATCAAGAGGTTGTATGCGAAACTGAAGCACTCAACCAAAAAACCATCCATGTTGAAATGCATTCGCTTGATTGAACCTAAAATAGATGAGAATGTTGTCCTTCAGTCTCTTTTGGACACCCCCAAGAGTAAAGAACTCACAGTGTTTCATTTTGATGTCACATCATCGGTAATAATGGATTTTATTTTGATGTCAAAGTAATATAGCCTTTTCATTAGGTTATTTATGAACAGATGTTCATGATATGTGTTTTTGGTTTGTGAAAAGGTGCAGAAAGGCCTCCATGAGTTTCTTTTCAAACTGCTGATCCTGCGCTACTTAATGGATTCTGAGGGAAAGATGTGGAAATGCAATGACAAGCAGCTGTATGTCATAGAGTGTTTAGAACCATCGGACAAATCAAGCAGAAATACATCACGGCAGGTATGAGATTTTAAGAGTTCTTACAAGAACACAATCCATTGTGAACTGTTATTGATATTAAGGTGTATTTTCATCTCTGTTTTCTTTGTAGGCGCAAAATGTGCCCAACAGCCCATTCATGAAAGTGTTCCCAAATATTTACTGTCAACCACCCAAAGAAGTTCTAATGCTAGAGATGAGGAAGCAAGACGATCCTACCACTGTGAGCGCTGATGAGCCATTAATGGATGATGAAGAATTCAGGAGTGCAGCATTTCAGCGGCCATTTCAGTATCTCACAAGATTTCATAATCACATTAATCTTGATGTGTTCACGTACACAGGGGTTGAAGGATCACACATAGAATGCCTCCAGATGCTTCTCATGTACTGTGGTATCATAGACCCATCCTGGGCAGAGCTGAGAAATTTTGCATGGTTTCTTAACCTTCAGCTGCAAGACTGCGAGACATCTGTTTTTTGCGATGCCACTTTCACTGGAGACACGCTAGCTGGATTCAAAACGTTTGTGGTGGACTTCATGATTCTAATGGCAAAGGACTTTGCCACTCCGTCGCTTAGTATCTCTGACCAGAGTCCTGGCAGGCTGCAGGTTGACTTAACTGGTCTAAGAGATGAAGACTTGGCTCCTTTTCTGATTAGAAAGAGATGGGAAACGGAACCACATCCATACCTTTTTTTCAATGATGACCATGTGTCCATGACTTTCATCGGTTTTCATCTTCAGCTCAATGAACAAAACTTTGTCGATGCAATTGAGCCTAACACTGGAAGGGTGATAAAAAATAATGTCATGACAAAGGCATTGTACGAAGGCCTGAAATTACAGAGAGTCCCCTTCGACATTAACTTTGATGACCTGCCAAGAGGGGAGAAAATAGAGCGAATCTGCAATGTTCTTGGTATTCAATGGCCTCTTGACCCAGATGAAACATATGAACTTACAACAGACAACATACTGAAGATGCTGGCAATCCACATGCGATTCAGGTGTGGCATCCCGGTCATTATCATGGGTGAAACAGGCTGTGGTAAGACAAGACTAATCAAATTCCTCTGTGAGCTGCGAAGGAGTGGGGTGGCATCTGAAAACATGAAGCTGGTCAAGGTGCATGGAGGGACAACTTCAGAGATGATTTACACTAAGGTCCAAGAAGCAGAAGTCATTGCGTCCGTCAACAAGCAAGACTATGGGTTTGACTCTGTTCTCTTTTTTGATGAGGCAAACACTACAGAGGCTATCAGCAGTATTAAGGAGGTCCTCTGTGACAAGACAGTCAAAGGAAAAAGTTTGACCCCAAACTGTGGATTGCAGATTATTGCAGCATGCAACCCTTACCGAAAACACACAGATGAGATGATTCAGAGATTAGAATCTGCTGGTCTTGGCTACAGAGTTCGAGCTGAAGAAACAGATGAAAAGCTTGGATCCATCCCTCTCCGTCAGTTAGTGTATAGAGTTCAAGCATTGCCGCCAAGCATGATCCCTTTGGTGTGGGACTTTGGTCAGTTGAATGATCAAACAGAGAAAATTTACATCTGTCAGATTGTGCAAAGAGTGATTGAAAATAAAGCACTCCAACAAAGTTACATCCAGTGGATCACTAATGCTCTTTCCGCCTCACAGAAGTTCATGAGGACAAGAAAGGATGAATGCAGCTTTGTCAGCCTGAGAGATGTTGAACGCTGCATGCAGACATTTGTTTGGTTCTATGACAACCATGTCATGTTTTTCACAGAGCTTGAAGAATTTGAGAGTGCGCAGATGTCTGATAAAAATGAAAGGCATCAGAAACTGAATGAAGTCAGAGATCCGGTTTTCTGGTCGCTAGTCATGGCAATTGGAGTGTGCTATCATGCCTGCCTAACAGATAAAGACAAATACAGACAGAAAATCAGCAAATACCTGCCATCAACATACAGCCCAGGAAAGGTTTTGCAGGAAATTTCACTCATGCAAGACCTTCTTCTAAGTGGTGTACCAATGGGGGATACTATTGCAAGAAACAATGCTCTCAAAGAGAATGTTTTCATGATGGTTCTCTGCATTGAGCTAAGAATCCCTCTTTTCTTAGTTGGAAAACCTGGAAGTTCAAAATCTTTGTCTAAAACTCTCGTGGCAGATGCAATGCAGGGCCAAGCTGCTCATTCTGACCTCTACAAGAAGCTGAAACAGATCCATTTGGTATCCTTTCAGTGCAGCCCCCACTCAACACCAGAAGGCATCATTAATACATTCAAGCAATGTGGACGCTTTCAGGAAGGAAAGAATTTGGATGAATACATTTCAGTTGTGGTTCTTGATGAGATTGGCCTGGCTGAGGACTCTCCAAAGATGCCTCTGAAAACGCTTCACCCACTACTAGAAGAGGGCTGCATTGACGATGAGCCGCTACCACACAAAAAGGTTGGCTTCATTGGTATCTCCAACTGGGCTTTAGATCCTGCAAAGATGAACAGAGGGATCTTTGTCTCTCGTGGAGACCCTGATGAGAGGGAACTTATAGAAAGTGCTAAAGGCATATGTTCATCTGATGCAATGGTTTTGGAAAAGGTCAGGGATTTCTTCCAGCCCTTTGCAAGATCCTACTTGAACATCTGCCGTAAGCAAGGCAAAGGCTTCTTTGGATTACGTGACTATTACAGCTTGATCAAGATGATTTTTGCAGTTGCCAAGATTTCTCAGCGGAAACCCACACCAGAGGAAACTGTAAAGGCAGTATTGCGAAATTTCAGTGGCAAGGATGAAGTAGATGCAGTTGCTGTGTTTATCAAAAGACTCCAGATTTCACCCAACCGAGAGAACCTTAGTGCCATTGAGTTTGTGAGAGAAAACATGCATTCAGTTGGACAGGAGGAAGAGTGTCGTTACTTGCTGGTGCTAACCAAAAACTATGCAGCCCTGCAAATCCTACAGCAAACCTTCTTCTCAGAAAGTGTTCAGCCCGAAATAATCTTTGGATCCAGCTTCCCAAAAGACCAGGAATATACCCAAATCTGCCGCAACATCAACAGAGTGAAGATCTGTATGGAGACAGGTCAAACAGTTGTTCTTCTAAATTTGCAGAACCTCTACGAAAGTCTGTATGATGCTCTCAACCAATACTACGTCTGCTTGGGAGGACAGAAATATGTTGACCTTGGACTGGGAACCCACCGTGTGAAATGCAGGGTGCACAAAGACTTTCGCTTAATTGTCATTGAGGAAAGAGAGACTGTGTACAAACAGTTCCCAATACCTCTCATCAACAGACTGGAGAAACATTACCTGGACATCCACACTGTCCTTAAAGCTGAGCAGAAGAGGATGGTGGAAGAGTTGGAGAGATGGGTGAGCGTTTTTGTGTCTCTCCGGAGTCAAAATGTAGCAATGATTCCTGCATACAAGTACCTGCCCCCAGATGTCTTCATTGGCTACCACTCAGACACATGTGCCACTGTGATTCTTCAAGTAATGGAGAAGCAGAAGGAAAGTATGGAAAGCTCAGATCCTGAAAAGCGAGTACTGGATGAAGGTAAACTCATACTGCTCAAATGTGCAACACCAGACTCAGTGGTGCGGTTGGACTGCACAGGCCTTCCTAAAGTAGAGAGTGAACATCTGGCTAGAGTGTATTTTGAAGAGCAGAATAACAGCTGTTTGGCAGACTACATTCTTGATCAGACAAGGCAGGCAGTTCATAGCTGCTCCTCCTTCACAGAGGTAACTCTTTTTGTTATATGGTATCAGTTTAAGTTAAGCACTTTTACATCTTCACAAGATATTGCTAATTTCAATTTATATCTGTAGGTGACAACATTCTCCAGACTTTTGACAACATCTGACTTGGAACCAATGGAAAAAATGTTTCAAAGTATTGAGCTACTCTCACTCCAGCAGTTTGACACAGAGCACTCCTTCCTGAAAAAGATCAGGTTTGTTGAACTTTAGGGTAATGTATAGCTTTGAACTCCATAGCTTTCATGCACCTTCAATCTCAAAAATGTTGTTACTATCAGTAGTACCATTCACAATAGCAAATCCCCCATTTCTTGTAGGAACTTCCTTACTTCTGACAAGGGAAGTAGTAGCATTGGATCCTGCAACAAGATTCTTATCATTCAATGTGACTTTGATGAAGCCTCCCACAGTGCGAATCTCATTGCATCTGCAAAGTAGGTCCAATGGTTACTCTGTGTATTATGCACCAATCTGTTCTGTTGAATATTTAATTGAAAAAAATGTTGCTTTTAACTTTTAGGTATTCGTCCATAAATGAAGTAAACAAAATAACCCAGGAGGGCACAGGATGTGTGTTCTTCTACTTCATCACAAGACTACCAAGAATGGAAGGAGGAACTTCTTACACTGGCTTTCATGGAGGTGTGGTATAAATATGTGATATTAAAACACTAAAATTTTTCTCAATTTTATCACATTGTTTGTGGCATAGAAGATAATTGAGACACATTGATGCACACAGGTCCGTGGAGATCAGTTCACATTGACGACCTCAGACGGTCGAAAGACATTGTTTCTGACATCAAGGCCTTACAAAACTTGACAATCAGTCAAATGTTTGAAACAAAGATAAGTCAGCCTGAAGGTAAGTGATTTGTTAATAATTGACTGTAAATGATAATATCGTCTCCTTACATTATGTTACCTTCATCTTTAAAATCTGTCTGTAAAATTTGCACAGCTATGGAAGTGAATGATATGGACACAGAGAATGAGCTGGAGGAAATGGAGTTGGAGGAAAATGTGAGTGCATACCTTTTAAAGATTTGTTATTATGAGATAAGCAGATATACTTTTTCCTAACACTAAAAATCTACCTTTTTAAATTTGGGATGTACAGTTTGTGCATCAATTTTTTGAAATAACCTTAAAACCATGAAATCTAATTACTTACACCAAGCTATGTCATGTTATGTTTTGGTGCCATTTGTGAGTCTGGTTTTCAACCTGTAAGTCATTCTGTTGCAGGGCTGGGACACTGTCTTGGACACAACAGCAGTGCTGAGGAGCTGTGTGCAGAGTGCAGTGGGCATGCTCAGGGACCAAGTAGAAAGTGGCCTGCGCAGTACTCAGAGAGTTGAGGTCCTGCTGACACTCCTCAGTGACAGTAATGAAGTAAATGGTATGAATAATTACCTTTTTAGAAAAATACTGCATATACATATTCTTTTTTTTTTGTTTGTTGCTCATCATCTCATCTTTTTGCTGACAGGTGAATTTCTACAATCTGTCAAAAGGCATCTCCACTCATTGCTGGCGAATTATGATGGTAACAACCTCTCATCCATCAACAGCAACTGGGTCATTAAGGAGGCCTCAAACATTGATGCCTTGCAGGAAGGAGGCACATTCAGGTGACGGCTTTCTCTGCAAAATACAAAATTTTGTTTACCTAATTGAATCAATTACTACCTTTTTGATGAGCACTATTAATTAATATTTTCTGGGTTTTTGACAGGCACACCTTATGGAAGCGTATTCAAGCTGTAGTCACTCCCTTCTTCGCACAATTGATTTCAGTGATTGATCGTGACCAAAACTTGGATATCCTGCTTGATAGTAACTGTGGCGAAGCTGTTAAGAGGCTGTGGTTGGATATCTTTGGCAATGATAAGCTTCTGGAAATTCCCCACCTAACAATGGACAACAAGTAAGTGGTGGTGGTAATGTGATCGTAAAGGACACTATATGCCTAAAAAAAAAAAAAAAAAAAGAACACTGAGTTTTCTTTGCAAATGTAAATTTATTTTCTCTGCACAGCTCTGATTCAAGAACAATCCTTGTTCTAAACTATATCGCCCAAGACAAGAACTTGAGCTGCAGCATGCCATTCAGTTGGAGGATCAAGGACTATCTTGAGGAACTCTGGGTTCATTTGCTTCAGCATGAAAGTAAGTAACTTATGAGTCTTATGAGGTGCACTTTATAGTCAACACATTTGCAATTTTGGTGGGTTTTTTTTGCTCTGAAATAAAATTAATTTATCTGCTAGGCCAAGCTCAAAAAGAGTTTGTGGAGTTGTTTTGGAAAACACCACTTGGACGGTACGTTGCCAAAGCAGACTCTGAGATACAAACAGAGTTTTTTCATCGATACCTTCAGGATTTCATCTCCATGACGATGAATGTGACTTGTCCGGAAGATCTGCAGGTTGTTTTTTCTGTAATGCGTATGTACTTTGTGTTATGAAACAACATTTGCCTTTTAGTATATATTGATGCACAATATCTGTTTTTTTTTTTAGCTCCTGTCTCATGCCTTACGTTGTTGTGTTAATGAGCTGCAAATGAAGCTCAGTGACACTGAAACAGTGACCTCTCTTCCCTGGATCCATGTTGCTTATCATGAGTTTAAAAACCGGCTGCAGAACCTTTCAAGAATGATCTGTATTGAGCCCCAAGTGACCCATGATCTCTTGGGGAATCCTCACGCCCAAGATGGGGTTGAACTGGTGAGTCAGTGACTGTTTAAAAGTTTCAAATCATGGCTCCCTTTTTCCCTTTATTTTAATATTAAATTTGGGAGGACAAGTTGATTTAAGTTAAATGTACTTTGTAAATGTAATTTTCTTCTTGTCTCCAAGATTCTTGATGTGTTTGCTGCTTTTGCGTGTGTGGAGTACCTTGAACCTAGAGTCCTAGACACAGATGCCCAAAGGCAAGCCTGGCTCAGGCAGGTCAAAAAGCTCCAGGTTCCCATTGAGTTAATCTGCTCAGAGGACACCATAAAACACTATGGAGAAAGAAGCAAGGTCCTTGCATGTAGAGTCCAGTAAGTACATTTTTCCTAGATTTGCCAGATATAATTGCAAACACAGGTTTGAGGTTTGAAGTGCATTTTTAGATACTAGGACCTGTGTTGAATTTGTTTATCATGTGTTTCATGTTTCTTTTTCTCAGAGCGACATGGAATCGGATATTTTCTCTGTCTCTGTTTGTTGAGCACATGTTTGACATGGATGAGAAAAAGCTTACACCTCTAGTTTTGGGGCACACAAAAAGACTTGGCCAGGTTGGTTCTTTGTATTTATATGAATTGTCTTGCGAATAGGTTCATGGATTTTCATAAAATTGTATTCACAATGACATAAATCATTCTTCCGTCCATAAAACAGTATTTTGTTTGTGCTCTCCTCTAAAGATTCTGGAGAAAAGTTCAGACCTCAAAACTCAGCAGTCTTTTGAGGCAGTTATTCGATTGCTGAAAAACTGCAAAGATGAAGCTGTTGAACACATCTTCAGGTAGAAATTCAGTTTTCTTTCTAATGTATTTTATCAGAGTGTCTTCCATTGGGCTGTGTTTTAATTTATTGTTTACGTTTTATTTAGGTTTGGCCATAAAATCTGCCCAGTGTGTATGGGAGACCCAAAAGATCCACTCTGTCTTCCATGTGATCACATCTATTGTGTAGCCTGTATCAAGCAGTGGTTGATACCAGGTCAAATGTACTGTCCTCTTTGCATGCAACCAGTCGAGGATGACTTCCCCATGGTTTCTTCAGATGCCATGAGGTTGGTAATTGCATGTGGACAGTGAGAAGGTTGTTCCACACATGTACAAATACTCATATTATAACTTTGTTGACAGGCTTCTCATCAACCAACATGCTCAATTCCGGAAGCAGTGCAACACCTTCTTCATAGACCTGGTGTCTACTGTGTGCTTCAGGGACAACTCTCCTCCCTCTTCGGATGTCATTCTAATTTTGCTGTCCTTTCTCATGGTGGAGGCAAACTCAGTTCGCATTCTCAATGGTAGGTCACTCGTGTGTGTATACCCTCAAGCATGTATCTGCAAATCCCGTCAGTTGTGAATATCATTCTTTTTGTTTTTTGACAGTTAATCGACAAGTTCTCACAAAGGTGCTCTCTCCTTTTGATGACTCTGTGGATAAAAATCCAGTGGTTCGATCAGTTGTGCTGAAACTCCTGCTAAAATACAGGTGGATCGATGTGGATGCACATTTGGCACGAGTTTAACATTTTTTTGGTTTGTTTTTTTGGTTTTTAATGAGTTGTCTTCTTCTTGTAGCTTTGATGAGGTCAAATGTTACCTACAAGAGCATCTAACGGTGATTGAGCGGAGCCAAATATTGGAGGGGACCGACAAAACTGAACTCTACTGCTTGTACATTAACTGCTTGGAGGTACACAGTGATTCAAAATTCTCACCTGTATTGTAGTGCAACTTGTTTTCACTGGGCAAATTTACCTTGTACCATTTTGATTATTTTAGGATTCCATGTTTGAGAGGTTGCAGTTCAGGTCCATTGCAGACCAGCAGGTGTGTCTGCAAAAAGAAAGCACTTTTCTGACTGACTACCTGCAGTCACGTGCTCATTCTGCTGAAACGGCCACTGTGGAATATCTGCAGCAGGTGGCCAGAGTGCGTATGGACCTGGATATGGCTGTTTGCCTCATCCTGAAAAATCTGAGATCCACTGGTGTGTAATATTGTATAAACTTGTCATGCGTCAAGTCATATGAATGGTTTTAGTAAATTTGTTTAAATCGTATGCTTCATTCATTTCAATCTTACACTAGGGTCAAGAAAAGGTGATCAAAGCGGAACCACAGCCTTCCTGACCAGTGTGGTGAACTTGTGCAAGCACAGTAGAAACGACTGGTATCGCGTTTACTTGATCCGTAAGATCGGCAGCCAACATGGAGTGGAGTTTGTCTTGAAACTCCTCAAAGATAATAAATTGGACTGGCTCTTCCCTGAAGAAGCCCTGCAAGAAGTATGTATCTCTGCACAGTGTTAGTTGTCTAATGAAAGTGAGGTTATTTTCTAAATGCAATATTAGCAGTAACAAAATATTGTGGTTCAATATCAATTTCACTCAGAATGAAGAAGCCACTACAATAGACCAGTATCTTGTATGTGGAGAAGACTACAAAGCTATCAGAGATGCAGTTGCAAAGGCAGTGATGGATGGCAAAATGGACGGACTGGATGAGGCTTGTGAGGTAACTTACATGTTTATATTTTGCAGTTAAATTTCATGTAACAAACAAAATCTGCATTTGTATTGCACGTTTACATGGATATGTTGCTTATACAGAGATGCGGATGCTTACCACAGAGGAAAACAGTTTATCTCCTGTTGGCGCTGTACAGAGAAGTCACCACTCTCTACAGAGAAGCCAATGTTGCATTCCTTCCGAAGCCTGAGGTAGGTCTCTACAATGAGATGCATTTGATTGTCCTTCGCAACACATACAGAACAGAGTTAAGCAAAGTAATAAAACATGTACCAAGTTTTTTTTTTTTCAGTTAATATCAATTAAAAAATCTGAGTCCTTCCCAGTCCCTGTGCAGTCAATGGTTGCAAGTCCAGGTAGTCACAAGTCCTGGAAATCAGGGCTCGGGTACTACAACACTGACAATTGCAACTCAAAAGGATTTTCACATATCCTGTTCTTATTACCATTGTTAAATGCGAAACATTGTTACTGCGCCAGCACGCTTTGTTTAAGATACAGAAACTGACAGTGGAATTATTTCCTTCTCTCCACAGCTCTTAGACGGCCTGATGGCCTACGTTGAGACTTCCAAATACCTTGGCAGCGCAGTGGTGAAGCCCTTTGCTTTGGCTCTGTTGACAAACCAACTCGGGCTGTTGACTGTTAGTCCCAGGGCTTCTGGGGCCCAGCGTGTGTTGTGGGACTTAACGGTTCACCTGACTGCTGTCTTGCTTTGTGGGAACCAGGGGATCTTAGGTCCCCTCCAGCAACTTGCTCAGGCACCTGTGAACATGCAGGTATGTATAATGTAAGCTGCTCTCAGCATTGCCAGCTTGTCCTTCTTTAAAGTCAACTGACTGTCTGTGCATGTTTCTTACAGGCTGCCTTCTTGCCGACCATGCCTGAGGACATGTTAGCAGTGGCTCAACAAGCGTTGGGACAGTTGCAGTGGTACTGTAAGTAATAAACAACAGAATTATACTGTTTTGTATACGATGCAGGGGTCTGCAACCTTTAGAATAAAAAAATGTGTCCCCTCCCTTCACTGAAATATAATCTGGAGCCTCAAAACCTATTTCACACATATAAATGAATATAATGACACATACATTTTTTTAAAAAGACATACTATATACAGTATATATATGAAAGAGCTATAGTTTGTGGCATTTCTGCAATTTGAGGACTACAAAAAGAAAACTATTGACATATCATTGCTGTTTATACCCAACCGCTTATAAAATGGAAATAAAACACAGAATTTTGTAGACCGTGTCCTTCCACTGTTTTTGGGAAATTAATGTAACTAAAAGTAACCCACTTTGAAAAAATTAAAACAAAACAATTTGGATTGTATGTAGTTCATGCTGGAGAAACCCTGCCTTGCATGAGTATGCTAATCCAAAGATTCCAAAGACACATTACTTAAATTAATTATATTTCAAACACAAGTTTGTTGAGGTTTTATAACATCGCATTTGACGTAGACATTAGATGTGACACACAAAAGCTACAAGGAGCCGCAGTTTGCAGGCCCCTGCTATAGAATGATTAATAATTGCATTTTTGATTTACTCTTATCATAGATTGTCCAAATGGTCACCCCTGCACCATTGGAGAGGTATGTTGTGTACAGAACAACTTACAAGTCTATCTTCTACTGTTGTATTATTTTCATATCCTTAATAATTTGCCTTGCTCCCTTTTTTTAGTGTGGCCAGCCCATGCAAATAAGTCATTGTTTAGACTGTGGAGTTGTGATTGGAGGAACCAACCACGTCCCCGTGGCAGGATTTCAAGTTGCCCAAGGGCGGTAAGTAAATAAATAAAATGAATGAATAAAGAATATTGTTAATTATTGTATGATTTATTGTTGTTTGTGTTTATTTTTTCTTTTGGCAGAGCTGACCGTACCCAGACAGGCCACATCCTTGGGGACCCAGGTCGTAGGGGCAGTCCAGATATGATGGACACAAAGAGTATTTCCCCCTTTCCTTTCAACATTGTGCGCATGCTCACTCACATGGCCATGCTGTTAGGTGCCTGCAACCAACCACAGGTAGCCTGGATAAAAGAATGCTTAAATTAGGGCTTTAAAGGATGAGATGTTTGATCTATCATCTGATTTCTTTGCTTTTCCAGTTTATCTCTGCCATCATCAAACCTCCAGTACCTGACCCAGGAGCTTTTCTCCTTGCTCACTTGCAAGAAGACCTGAAACAGTCAATCAGGTCTCTGGGCAAAGGGACAGACGACACCGTCAGCACTATTCACCTACTCATCAGCAGTCTGCTGGAGCCTCATCAGCAACAAACATGTAAAGAACAACTTAAAATAAACATGCATTTGAATTGTTTGAATTGGCTATGGTTGGATGATTATTTGTAAAGTCGATGTGTAGAGCAAAATAGTCTATATCTATATATGACATCCTATAGTAAGATGGTAAAATGTGTGTTCTATGCTAGATTTACTGTATTTCTTCCCACTGTTAAACCCAGCTGATCTCCTTTCAGGGCCTGTTCCTAACAATCAGCTCTCTACAAAAGAGGCTAGAAATGGATGGGAGGTGGAAGTGAGCAATACTATCATCATACCTCAACTGAAGGTTGAAATCTTTTTTTTACATTGTTCAGAAGGGGATTAAAAAGCATACACATCATTTTTTTCCAGAAATGTATGTATAACATGTTGTTTTTTCTGCCATCTCCTCCTCCTCAGCACTTGGATAGAAGGCTAAAGGAAGTGAACACATTCATCCGGTCTGACTCGCGCATCTCTGCCAATCCTATCATGAAACTTGTGTTTGGCAATCCTTGTCTCTTCTTGGCCTCACTTCCTCAAAATTCCCTGATCCATGGGTCTGCTGTGTGGAACTGCAGGGAGAAAGTTTCTCTACTCACCCTGTCTCGTGTTGTAGAGCAGAACGATGGCAAAGACATGCTGCCTGTACTCTGGAGATTTCTGCATAAAGTAAGTCCATAATGTTCAAAAGTTGCTGTTTTATAGAGGAAGCACAACAAATATGTTGCGTTAAATTTTTTAGGAGGAAAAAAAAAAACTACCTCCTGTGGTCATACGGTACAATTTCTGTGGCTTCACTGACCGAGCGATCATCCTTGTTGTTTTTCTTGATTTTACTCAGGAAGCAGAGCTCCGGCTGGTGAAGCACCTTCCCGACATCCTCACACTGCAAAGGGATCTGGTCAGGAAGTTCCAGAACATCACTGAGCTGTCTTTTGGGACCATTGCCGAATTCCTCAACAGTCAGAAAGCAGGTAATGAAACAAACAAGTCTTCACCAGTGGCTCTTTTTACTTGATGACTAATTTAACCAAGAGATACAAAGTTCTGTGGAACTTCTAATTAGCTCTTTCTTGGAACTGTCATAGTATAATAGTTGCGCCATACAGTATATGCCAAGTAATGAGCTGTTTCAACCTGCAATGAGAAAATGATTGAGAACTCTTAAAAGAGCAGCCAACCTCTAATACACCTGAACACCTCAAGCGTCTAATGTAAACAACATATTAATATTATTTTACCACCTGTTGAGCCAGTGCAGATCATGCGTGGAGAGTCCGTGTATATTTACATTTTGAAGATTTTTATTTTACTTTTTCTTGACGTGCAGTTAAGCTGAAAACCTGGTATGAAAAATACATCAACATCTTCCTGACAACCTGGAATCAGCTCAGAGTGTCCTTGGCAACCAACGGTAAACACAAACATCAACAAAAAATACATTTTATGAAACCAACACTGGTTTGCCCAACTTTGTGGTGTACTGAAACTTGGTTTAAATTCTTGTTTTTCAGGTGAGATTAAGATCCCGCCAGAGTGTACTGAGAAGGACCTGGACATCAACAGTGATTTTAAGGTGCTGCTACCACGGCGACAAGGCCCAGGTCTGTGCTCTACAGCACTAGTGAGCTACCTCATTGCCTTGCACAATGACCTGGTGTACTGTGTGGATAAACACACTGGAGAGGAGACCAGGTGGGGGTGCTCACGTCACATTTTTCCTCATTTGTTCATGTTTCACTGTGAGAATACAGCTTGTGAAATGACTCCCCAATGCCTCTTTCCCATTTCTAAATGATTCCTTAAAGGATATTAACCTTTTTAACAATTTCACAGATAAAAAGACATTTTATGTTTGCAGCTGTGCTGGTAATAATTAAGAGGCACTTTCTCTCGTTATTGACCTGTTTATCGCTCCCCTAGCTACAAAGTGAGCCCTGCAGATCTGAGTGGGCTGCATGTGATTCGGTACGAGCTGGAGAGGGACTTGATATCCCTGGTTCTCTCCAATACTCAGTACAGCATTGAGAGAGGTCAAGAGACGATTCACGAGTATGACCTGCCCAAGATCCAGCAGCAGATTGTGTCCCGCTTCCTACTGGGGAAACCTCTCATCACTCTCAATGTGAGCCAATGGAAAACAGGCAATGTACCACGGCTGTGCCCCAAAAGTCTGTGTCACCACTGTTTTCACCACATGTCCTTTCTTTTACCACAGGGTATCCCAACACTCGTGAACAGACAAGACCGCAACTATGAGATCATGCTGAAAGATGTGAAAACAAAAGTGAAGCAAGTACGTTTGGACATGCAGGATGTCCCACTGGTGCTGCCAGTCATGTATCATGTGTAAAAGATGTTGCTGTAGGTAAACCCTTAATGAGCGTGTACATCATGTGTCTGTGCACTAACAGGAGCCTCTGCAGACTCTCACCCTGTTATCTGTGGCTGGTGAGTTGCACTCGTACAGTGAGGTGTGTGAGGCTTTGTCCACACTGGAAGTAGCCCTTGGCTTTCTTGCCATGACTGGGGGAGAGCCTCACATGCAGCTATCCTGCTACCTGGAGGAGGTTCTGCAGATGGGGAACCAGATGGCGCCACACGTTCTCAAGGTCGTCCTTTCAGAGGAACTTTTTTCTAATCTTGTAGTGTTGTTGTTATCTTGGATCCTGGACAGTTGTTACAGCGTTCACATTTCTGCAATAACTTCCCTCGAAGATCCACGTCGTTATGCTCTATATCAGTTTTTTATTGGACTTAAGATAAAAATGTGTGTTGTTTTGCTTCCAGGCTCTGAGCATGTGCTGTCTAAAGCATTGTGTGGCACTATGGCAACTGCTGTCATCACTCAAATCAGAAAATATGCTGCGGCTGAAGAGGGTAATGCATCACACACTGCTACCCATTACAGATACATACAGCATATTTATAGTAGCAAAAGTAGAGAAATGTAACTTAATCCAATTTAACTGACCTATGACTTATTTTTGAATTTCTTGCATTGCTGCAGGACCCATTTGTAGGAGTGTCGGAGAAATACAAGCAGCCTCTGAGCGAGGATGAACACAGGCTCCTGACTGGTTTCTTTTCAAAGAGCAGCGCTGACGCTTTCGTGCTGGAGATGCACGAGTTCCTGGTGCTGGACCTCAAAAAGCCCAATGCGCCTGATACCTTCAATCCTGACTGGGGGTAAAACAAAATGTTATCTATTATTTCATTTACAATTTATTGACCCTCATATAAATCTATAAACTCAATTGTTTTAGATCAAAATTTAGTTCTTAGCTTCTTTTTACTCTATACTTGCCTCTTGTTGTCAGCATCAGTGTTGTTTATGCTGTCCAATCATAGCTAAATTGATCTAAAGTCCAACGAACTGAGGACTCCTTAGCTCATCTCTCTTTTTCCAGGCATGATGGGAAAGTACAGTAGCCTTCGCACTCTAGAAAGGATGTAAATATACTTTCCGAACTCTACTCTCTACTCTCTCTGCCTCCATTGTAGTTTTTGTTTATACATTAATTGTACGTGGCCACTTCAAAATGCACAGTGCATGTCATCTTGGGAGTCATAGAATCTCTGTAAAGCAGGGCCCTTGGCTTGCCAATTGATATTGTATTTTTAAAGTCACTTTACACTTGGAATGTGTAGTATATTCAATTTTCTGCTATTGAACCTTCTTAAATATTACACACTTTAACGTGTATGCTTTGCCTCTTACAGCTTAAAAATCACACTTGTGTCTTACATGGAGCGCAAAGACCTGGACGTCCCCCCTGATGTGGAGGAGCTCTTCCCAGATGAGATCTGCCTGTCCCGTTATGTGGAAGCCTGGAAGTTCATTATTGCCTTCAAGCAGGATTGTGGACAGAGGCAGTGAAGTCCAGGTGAAAAATGGTCGACTTTTTTTTTTTTATTCCTGCCTTCTTTCTTTGACATCATCGAATCCCTCAGATTATGTTTACAAACCTGATGTGGGTATGAACGCGTAATATAATCAAGTGTTTTATGCACATTTATGCAGAGATGTGCCTTTTTATGTGCACTTATATTAATCTTAATGGTGCAGCAGAACATGTATAATGGTTCACAAAGGTAGAGTTGTATTGTTGTTTGTTTTGGTTTATCATGTTTTGTACGATTTTATTTTTTCATTTTATTGCGCAAAGAGAGTCGGTGAGACGGTGGAAAAGTCTTTTTGTCCTTGCACTTAACATAATTGTGAAGAGAAAAATCAGAATTCTACTCAGGGACAAACCGATCTAAATCACTTTATTTTTTTGTAAACTATACTTCATCGTTCCACTTTCTTTTACGTCAGTGTTGTTCAATTATTCTGTTTTTGTGTTATGTCATTTTTCTCCACAGATTTACTGGCTTAAAAAAAAGATTTACATGTATTTGTTGTTTCTTTTTGGTTCTTCGTCAATGATCAGCATAATGTTAAAAACGGATAGAAATATATATAGCTACAATAAAACACATTTCAATCAGATGTGCTTGTTTATTAAATAATAATAATAATAACGTATCAATATTCCCTTCCTGGCTAACTATTGTGTATTACTAACTTTAGTATAGCAGTAGAGCTAAATTTTGCTTTGTTGTACATATATCCTAGTTTCATATTGGAAACAGTGAAATAAATAAATAGGATATTATTTTTCAGTGCCCACAAGTCTGAAAAGTCCACCGCATTGTATCAGTGACATCTCACTGACATCACTGTTTAGTTTTGGCACAAACCAGTTTAAAGTTAGTTTCACCTATAATTCCCTGCACATTTGTGAAGCTATTCACTAGTGACTCTCAACTGTGAGTGTTGAGTGTTTCAAGTAAATTGTGCTCTATATTTACATGTTACATCACCAAAAGCCAATAGAAGTTGTCGGTGATGGAGTGCTCAGGAAATGGCTGCCTGCCTAGGGTTGCATGACTTTCTGACCCTCCGTTGGTGGGAGCTCAATGTGTTTCTGATCAGCCCGCTGGAAATGATAAGGAGAAGACTGCTGCTGGATGGCACCGTAATTTGATTTCCTCTTTACCAAAGCAGTGTTAAGTACAACAATGACAAGTGGAAGCACGCGCCTCTTGAAAGTAAACCGTGCCAGCGACCACCCTCTGGGAATCTGCAGTACTGAATAAATGACATCCATAAGAGACGTCACAGACTGGAGGTTTTACCATCTCGCTCAAACGCCACAAAGTTTTCCTTAACAATCAATAATCAGTCCTGCTTCAATAGATTGTATTCAAGATGCCAGGCTGGAAACTAAAGCTGTCTATGACCACATTCCACCACCAGACTAAGGTGATTATGCTGCTGCTCTGGGTGAGCTGGGATTTTCCTCCCTGCTCATTAGCAAAACCCAAATGAGGGAGTACTGTACACGTGGTTAATAAACACACACTAATGGGTCATGAGGCATGATTTGCACAACTCAGTCCTGTAGCATAAGCCTCACTGAGCAAGTTCAATCACTTTCATTTCCACTTCTGTACGCTTCAAAATTCACCATGCCAGTGGAACAAAAGGAAGGAAACAAAGAGGCCAAATTATTTCCTCTAGTGTTTTTGTTATTTTTGTCTTTGTTCCTTGATGATGAGAAATTTGGGATAAAATGATTGTGGGTCATGACTCACACTTAAAGGGATACTTCACCGATTTACATTTAGCTTTGTATTAATTGAGTAGGGGGAGTATTTTTGAAATAGTAATAGAATAGAATAATCGAGAAATATCTTAATTCTTTTTTTTGTTACAAGTGTCACTGGACACGTAACATAGACATCTCAAGGGAAACTGAGGTTGGAAAGCACAATCTTTCAAAAATACTACCGCTACTCTAGTAATACAAAGCTAAATGCATATTGCTGAAGTATTCCTTTAATGATATTTCGTGTTTGATGGACAGTTGGTCAGAATGATGGAGAGTTTCACTGTCATAGAGGTGTCTTCAGAACGTTCAGCTTTGATAAATAACAGAGGGCTGTACCCAAACTTTACCTGACTAATTAGTCTTTAGGCCAACCACAGATCAGACTGATTGTCCGTGAGCCATTTTATCATAATGTGAATTTCTCTGGTGAGTCATTAGTGAACCATTACTCGGGACTTTAAAGCAACGCTCTGTAAACTTCGTTGGACGTGGTGTCGCTATAGCAAACAATGAAGACTTTTAAGTATTTTTAAAAAGCATTACTCATCCTGAACATGCCGGGCATGATTCTGCATGTTTGAATTGTTGAGTGTAAGTGCAAAGCCAGAGAGGTTCAGGTTCAGAGTCGAAATAACTGTTAAGTTTATGTTCTCATCCATGTATATGTGCATATCATTTCTGATGTGTAGATTATAATACTACGCTTTATGATCAGTTTTCTGATCTTTCTTTTTTATGCGCTTTGAGAAGTCTTGTTTTTATGTTACTGTGATGTCACTTAATTTTACGACACTTTACGTCGTCAGTGCCCCCTTTTTTTTTAACATGAAGACACTTGTTTTTATCTGTAGATCACGATGATATGAGAACGGGATAAACAGAACCTGTCAACATTCAAGGTGTTATTCTTTGAAACATGGCAGATGAAGTAGGAAATGCAACAATAACAAAGCCCTTGAAGCCCTTGAAGTAGCACCATTATCACCAATGTTAAAATATAGTGGTGTAAATAGGCTGAACAAAGTCACTTCCTCCAAGTGCCACCAGAGGGAACTCACGTACCACTGGTGGTACACATACCACAGTTTGAGAACCGTGGGACTAGTCCAGACCCAATTAAAAAAAAACGTCACAGAGAGGTTGTATATCAAAATATTTAACAATTCAACAAGGTCAAATTTCGGTCAGCAATCTAAATCGCGTCTCCTCCCTTCATGTTTGTCTTGAGCGGCTCCTGTGTATCTGTTTTACTTTCGAGAGATGCCCTTTGAACTCTGTACTTCAGTTAAAATAATAAGGATTTTTTTTGGGCTCTGCGTTGTCACTGTGCCTTGATCTGTGGAGGAGCTTCGGACTTAACCCTTTGCAAAACAGCCTCAGATATTCATCAACTTTACACCTCAGGGATCCAATATCATTCGCAGGCGCTGTCGCCAGCCAGGCGCTTTAACCCAAAAAGGGAGCTAAGATTCGAATGATTGCGGCATGAAATCAGTTCTCTGAAAAGCCCCCGAGACGCCAGAAAGCACATCAACAGGCTACTGTATTTACTATGGGGAATTACAGATGCTTCACTGGCGGTCTGAGAAAATGTTTTCTTTAAATTAGCCCTTCAGGGTGCTGCTGTTATTGCATTATTAGTGTTTTTTTAATTACTACGTCATCTGAAATGTATGTAGGTCAGTGTGGGGTGAGAGCAGAGACCCGTGTCCACGCTCTCAGGTTGCCCAGCCCGCTGTGCAATGCTGAGATGAGGGTGAAATGTATTAACTAATTGTGTGCACTTCTTGCACTCAACACTTGGGTTTGTCCTCCAAGCACAAGGAAGAAATTAAGAGCTCTGCTGCCATGTTGTTCTATTAAATACATAAAGAGAAAATACAATTACTAGTTAAGTGGGAACATACCACATGGGATTATCAGAGAGGCGTAGCGTTTCAAGATTCCAGAGTGACATTTTTGCTGTGTGCATGGGCAGGTTTCCCACCATCACTGTTTAGAGATGTGCATGTAAACATGGATTGGAAGCATGTGGTTTTTGGTTGCTCCCTCTGTACTGGCCATTTATGTTTGCTGTAAATGTCCAATACAAACAATTTAAGTAGTTTAAAAATTGAAGTTCTGGACTTGTATGATGTCCCTGTTTGCAGGTGTTGCCAGTGTCAAAACTTTCCTTTGGCAGAGAAGCTTAAAGTTTACCCAGATTCATTACCACGGCTTGAATTTCAACACCAAAGTGTCTGCTAAAGGCAGACAACTCTACCTTTGGGTTTGTGTAACAATAATAGCACATATTGAATTAGACTGTTATGGTAAGGTGAGAGGTGTGTTTGAGAAGCCCAGAAATATGTCGAGTATTTCCCAAATAATAGGAAGAAAAGACGAGATAGGGTTGTGTTTCAGGTTGTGAGTTACCTTCACATTGTCAGAAGCTCCTTTTGCTCTCCCTGACTTTTGTTTTGGGAAGAAGGCGCTTCATAGAGTGAAGGGCAGAGGACACAAACCAGACTTATTCATCTGTGCGTTTAGTTTGAAGGCGGAAAAATGGGGCACTGACTTAAGTCTGGAAGGCAAATAGTGGAAGAGAAAGGGTTTCTGCTGCCATGTTTTCTATGTTTTCATTTTGTTTTCCCTGTAGGATGCAGTGGAAGCCTTGTAAAGATGGAATATTCTATTCATGTTGTGTAAAGATCATTTCCACGACTGAAGCTGCTGATGATACATCTCATCTTTATTCAGTGTCACACAGACAAGTGGGGGACTTTGTTTAGCTGGACTGACACTTTTCTGTAACCTTTAGTCGTTATACTTTAGTCTTTGCACAAAACAACATTTCAAACTTGGTTGGCACACTGTTAGCTGCTCCTAACACTCTGAGCTTACCTTCCTCAGGGTCTAATTTTGCCTTGACTCTCTTTTTTTTCTTTTTGCCACGCGATAGATTGCTGTATTTTAAAGGTACGTGAGTACCGGTCATCTTTATACTTTGAGGTTTTTAGTCATATATATCCCTAAATTGTTATTGTGTAAGATTTCCCGAACTTTTTCGGCCTATAAATGTCATCATTTGACAAAAGCCTAATGTTGTTTCTTTTTTCCTCCAACGGAAAACTACAATTTAAAAGAGAGAAAACAGTCTCGGGCAAACACCAAACAGTGTTATATAATACAATTTAATACTGTTCTCTCTGTTTCCTCTTTGTCTCCTTGTCTTTTCCCCCCCATTTGCTTTTGCTGACATTCCACTTTTTGTCTCCCTCACTTTCCTCTACCTGATGTGCTTTGTTGTCTGACAGCCTCTGGCAGTGAATAGATAATGACCGTCCAAGACGTTTTGTTTACCGTGGATACTAAAGGATTAGAGTGATAACGACTGGTGCCAGTGTTGTAACAAGTCAGTAAAGCCCTCCACGGTGTATGGGGGTGCTGACAGTTATCCTGTACAAGATTAGAAAACCGGGATTATAGTTTGCTCTTCTCCACCTAGTGATGAGAGACGGGAGAGAAGTTGAAAGTTGAAAGACCCTGAGGAGCAGGACTGTCAAGGGTGAATGTAATATACATTTGTTACAAAAATTGCTTCCTTATTTTTCTGTTTTCTGTACTCCAGGATCAACATAGACTCAGTTATGGAAATGATGTGACATTATAACTTAGTATTCAATGATGCCTGTCGTGGTCCATGATGGGAGATGGTTCCTCTGCCTCCATCTTAATTCTCCTGTGGTCCAGGCCCAAGTCGGTGTAGAGTTTCTGTGCCTCTCTTCTTGGCCCCAGCACAAATACACAGGGCCCTCTCCGATTGCACTTGATAATATTTATCCTCAATTATAATTCCACAGATATGGATTCTTCGGTGGAGTACAGTGGCAGCAGACAAATCAGAGTGACCTTGAGCCCCAGATTAGGTCTTGCTGAGGTGGATTCCTGCCTAAACCCTTGACAATTCACATTCTCCCCAGCAGTGGGGCAAAATAAGCAATGTAGCCATTAAGAGCTCCAGTGCAATGTTGAAACTTGGCTGTATATTTGTCCTTGTGATGAGCGCATGCGTTGCTATATAGTGACGCGTGAAAACCAATGAGAATACACATGTGTGTGGGGTGGTTGGAGTTTAAATAAATCACTCTGGGCCACAATCTTGTGTCTGTATCAGCGTACCCTAACAAGGCAGAGGCAGGCGTACTGTAAATAGAGCGATGACTTTAGTTGAACATGGCCATGGATACGAAAGGTGTTTTGACTTTCTCTAGAGAGACTGCCAACACTTTACAGTACAGTAACAAAATGGTGATGGTGTTGTAATAGTTTTAGTCATGTTGTGGTAACAATATCTTTTTGTAAAGTGAAGTTATTTCACTGATGGTAACTTAATATAATTCTCAATACTAAGCTATTATGTGTATATTACTCATAAATCGGCATTACAGTTATATTATCTCCTTACTACTACACTATTATGTTATTACCAAGCTGGAAATTACTTTAGAAAAATAGTTTAACGTGTTAATTCTACCGTCATATTAAAAAAACAAAATGACCATGTTGGGATTGTTTGTAAAGCCTCACTGAAAGACTCTTCTTGGCCACAAAGCTGCGAAGCTGATAGTTTTGTTTAAACCCCATTATCATATTTTTCCCCCACATTCCTGTGTTTGATGATTGTCTATAGCGCCCTTATAATCGTCTCACCTCACTGCATACACGTCTTATAAAATAGTTTTAAAGGTCCAGTAAGAGTGCAGTTGGTTGTAAAATGCAACTTCACCTCCTACATTCATACCACTGAATCCTAAACCCTGGTCATTTCATGGCACCTAACTGAAAAGTACATGGAAACGGCAGTTTATAGCTTTATGTTTAGATTTAGTAATAGTAATTTCATTGTCTTTCTTTCTTTCTTCTCAAAATTATAATACATAATAATAAGTGGATTAATCACAGTGGTCATGTGCGGCACTGTTAATATTGAAGTCTAGCAACTCCTATACATTTAGATTTAAGTTCTCTGCTGGCTTGAAAAGCAAATGATTGTGAAGACTGAAAAAATATCTCTGTTTTGGTCTAAATTTGGACAATAAATAATAATAATATAGTAATAATATGCATCCCAAAATTAATAGACCTTATTTGACTCAAATTGTGGCGCTGCACAAGTCTCAAAATGTCCTTTCTGGCCAGCCACCATTAAATGTTGTTGAGGATCGGCCTATAATTTGTTGGTCGTCTTGTCATCAGCAGATTGAGGATTGAGCAGAGGCTGCCTTCTAACCTGCGTACATGGAGAAATCTTTTTGTGATTCCCAGGAATAAGATGCATGTCATTTCCTGCCAGACAGGGTGCAAATATTTGGTTATTACTGCTGCTCACTGACAGCCTGTTCATGTTCTCTTTGTGATTTTCAAAACGAAACATGTATATTTTTCTTTTGTCGACAGAAGCAATATTTCCAGGCAAATCACGATTGTGGTTTGAAAAGGTTTGAATCAGACCCTTTATAAATATGCTTCAGAGGAGCTCCTGGCTTTGAAAAATAGCCTGTTTACTCTACCTTGCGATACCCCCCGTGATGGATTTCCAAATTGTATACACGAAGCTTGCACAAACAATACTAATTGCAACATATCTTGAATTACATGCATTTCAGCCGGCGATAACAGTCGGGTCACATGTAAATAGATGTTATTAATGAGCATACTGACAAAAATGAATGTTGTTTGACTCAGTTCTACAACATTCAGTGCACAAATGTGACTTTAAACTGTTAAAAGGTTGGATTTTGATTCATTGATGCAGCGCTCGGGCCACGTGGTTGGTGTAGTGGTTTTGTCTTTGTAGCAAGAAGACCCAGGTTCTCAGGTTCCCCATGTATGTGTGAGTAGGTTTTCTCCCACAGTCCAATAACAATAACATGCAAATTTTGGGATTAGAATCAACCATCCAATCCTTGGATGGTTGATTCTCTCTACATGTGGCCCTGTGATGGACTGGCGACCGGTCCAGGGTGTACCCCGCCCCATGGCAGCCGGGTCTGCCAACCCTCATGTGGAGGATAAAGCGGTAGAAGAAGAAACAGTGTTTATGTAAAGCACTTACACAATCTGTTATCACTGACAGACTCTCACTCCCAGTTTCAGCTATAAAGTGTACACAACAAATTAATCCAAAGAGATCAAAAGCAGAGTTGGAAAACAGGTTCCTCCACTAAACCCCAGTGTAACGCTCTGCTCATTCAGTTTACTGCTGATTTATTTCACATTTCCCCCACTATTAAGAAAAGAAGAAAGAAAACAAAACAAAACGACAAAAAAAAGCAGTGAAGGTTTTAAGAGGCTTCACCCACTCAGGGCCCCACAGCTGAGCATCAGTATTCCACAGCCATCAGATAGTTGGCTTGGTTGATAGCACAGCCGGTGGTTTGGGCTGTCAGCCAACAAAGGACTAATGGCTAAATTATTGGCCACAAGCAGCTGGGCCCAACAACCAATAGACACAGTCACCTACGGATATAATGTGTGTGTGTCTGCACTCTGTGCAAGTTTAAAATCACAACGATGGAACGTGTGAAATAGCGACAATGGCGCTGTAAGATTGTGTGTGGTGTGAGGGGAAGGGTTTGTGATAAAGAAAGAGAGGAACAGCCATGAGATGTCACGACACACTCCAACTGTAAAGGGGAGGAAGGATCCATCGAGCTCCTTCACCTCGTGGTATCCTGCTCAGTTCAGGGATTAGAGGACAGTAGATAATGACAATGAGCTCAGCAGATACAAAAACATGAGGTTTGAACACGTAGCCACGCGCTGCTGACAGTTTATGTGGTTCATGGGAAACACATTCTACGTTTTTCAGACTGAGACGATCAGTGAAAAGTACCATTAACACTCATCAGAGCTGTGGATTATGAATGGAAATGTGGGTCAAACTCGTGTATCAGCTGTGATCCCTGGCAGCAGCTACACTTATCCAGGCTGAGAGGATGAATGGGTGTTGGAGGAGGAGGAGGCGCATGTGATAACCTGGGGGTGCCCCCCCCCACACACACACACACAGATAACATCGAGCTGTCTCCTTACTGGTACAAGGTCAGGTCAGTTTGAGTATAATTTGTGCTTGTTCTGAGTAAAATGTGCAACTTTGAGTTGGTGTGAAATGATGAGTGATGAATCATTGTTCACGCGACGACTCATCTGCTCTCTGTGTCTGGCTTACAAATAATCAGACTTTGACACGGACCAAAATCTGGTCAAACCACATAAATCCCTGACATGTATTATGCAGATGATCTAAAGAATAACACCTATAAATCTAGCAATGGCCGGGGTGGAGGGAAAGGAGGCAGTTTGCAGGAAAAGGGAGACGTACTCTCAATTAAGTGCTCTTCTTCCATTTGAACTTGGCGGAGAAGCCTCCGCACGAACCTGGTTCACATCACTCTGAGATGACTTTACCACACAGTCTCTGCATCTGTAGATCTTTAGCGCAGATAAGGAGACAATGAGGGATCAGAGTTCATGTCAGAGAAGTGTTAAATATACCCCACTGCAGAGCAAGAGCTGAGAGCTTCAGTTTAATCACTTTTAAGACATTTAAGCAGCGTCTTTGAGTGCATATTCTTTGCTTACACTTACACAGGATTTCTGTCCACCATTGTCCTCGGCTTTGAAAAGAACATCTTACCACCTTGCAAATCCCCAATTAAACTATTTTAACAGAACGTTTGCATCCAGGATACTTACAGAGTATTACATCTGAGAGCTTCTTTAAGCACAGAGAAGCTATCAAGAGATTTATACCCACCCATAACCTATACATCTCCTCTCTGCACTCCCTATAACTACTTATTTATCTCCCCATTTCTTCACTGACAAGACCCATTGACCCCGACACATTAAGTAAACCCCACGATCTGTCACATACACATGTGAAAACAAACAAAGGTCATGTATATGAGTAAGCCAGACTTTAACGTTGATTTAATTTTTTTTTTAAATTATCAAGAACCCTCTGAGTTGTTTATTATATTGATATCCTTATTATTTTAGACAAATCAAGGTGGAAAAAGTCCCTTAGTTTCATAACTTTAGCCATTTTTCGTCTTTTATTTGTGCAACTAAGAATCCATAGAGCCAATACACAAGCCGCATGCACACAAATAATTTGTGTCTTACGTTGTAAGCACATTCACTTATTCCCTACCGGTGGCTCATATTCCAGTAAGAGAGCTTCTCCTAACAAACAAAAAAAAACGGGGGGAATTTTCTCGCATTTTGGTGAATTCTTTGTCCGGCAATCAGCAGAGATGTGGAAAGGTTGTTGATACTAATCCTGTACGGCAGAGACTTCCGACACGCCGCTGATTGACTGTTTGCTTGGACAGTGCTGCTACAATTGAGAGGCGATGACGGCCAGAGGGAAGCTGTCAGTCAGAGGTAGCCGGTGCTAACAGGTGTGAATGTGTCACCATCTCCATGTCTGGAGCTGAGCTGCATGGAAATGCACACGTGTGTATCCTGATGGAAGGGTGGTGGTACGATTGGCGGAGGGAGGAAGGACTCAACAGTAATTCAAATATAGTGGATCAACGTGTGAAGGGAAGTCCTTTTTCATAGGGCGTTACTTTATTGAAGTTCCAAGTAGCCAGAGACAAGAGGGTATGAGAAAATGCAGATTGGGGTCTGTGGCAATGTCCAGCGCCATTAATTACAGTATGCATTCTCAAAGTACATGATTGCATTACACTGACTGGCCAGAGCAACACTTACCACAGTAGCTTTTGCACTGTCTGAGGCATGGAAACTTCCATATTGACTGCAGCAGGGTTCCTCTACCTGCACAATGCTGCAACATCAGCTTCCCCCAACCATCACATCACAGGGAAGATGGAGGGCCTGCATGTGTGTCACAGCATGATCGAGTAAGGCAGTGTCAAAAAAAGAAGACTGAGACCTTAATTTCTGCCCAGACGTTACCAGTGGCATCCACCAGTTATTTAGTTTAGTTTTTTTCTCTTTGGAACTATAACCGGGACATTTGTTTTTGCAAAGTGATTTATCCACTCTATGTCACATCCATCAAGGGCAGCCGAGTCTATAGTTTTGCTTCCTTAAAATAAGTTTGTTTGACAGGAAAAGACGTTTGTCTATTGGCCAGCCAAAGGCTTGATCGGTAAATTGCATGCTGGATCCATTTACTCTCTAAGCTCCCTGAAGACTGTATCCTCCAATCCATCGCCTGCAGCATAACCTGTTGCGTTCTGAAAATTGAATAAGACACAGGTACTTAACAGAAAAGCTCTATCTGATGTTTTAATCTTAATTTTCCATGGACCTTGAAATTCCAAAGGCTTCCACTGGAAAATAAAACAAACACCCCAAACATCTGTTAAACTTTATACTGGCGAAAATATGTAGCCGTTGTCTTTTTTTTTGTTAAACCTTTTTTTTGAAGGGAATAATGTACCCAATAGGAATTAATGGCATTGTTCAAACAATCAGTTAAACATCTACCAAGAACACATATATTGCCCTGGGAATCAGATCGTTGGGAAGATTGTAGGGAATTAGGCCTTGAAGCCAAACTGTAGCCTCACAAATTGCACTAATCTATAAGATTTTTATCCTGGCCTCACACCAACTGAAGACAAAAAAAACCACTTCTAACTTTGGATACAATGTGTGTTGTGTTGAAAAAGCACAAACATAAGAGCAATACCGAGTATGAGACATAAGGCTCATAATCTAGTATACATCGAACAACCTTGTCCCACAGGAACTACAATGTTGGTTGTACTACATGTAAGGTTTCATAAGCTCTGCCTTTATCAGTGTGACAATATAAACACAATGTGAGTATTGCTGACTTATGGTTTCCTTAATTAATCATACATACTTAATTTCGTTGTGCTAAAATCCTACTTGCAAATTCATGGAACACTTTCTGGTAGAATCTGTCAATTGTTTTTGCAGTTAAATGTGTCCCAAAAAAAGCTCAACTTTGCTGCTTTATTTTTTGCAAAATAATAATAAGAGAGGCAACTGTGTACTCCTCCTGCAGTGCCCATGTTGATCTAGTGATGGCAGTGTGGCTCCATTCAAACAGGTACACAGGACCCGCTTGACAGGTTTTTAAATGGGCCTCTGTCCCAGCATGTTCAGTCCAGGAAAAGCAGCATTATAATAACTTATTAAGATGTATTGACACCAGATGTGATTTTCCCCCGACTCTGCACAAGGGGCAAAGAGGTGAAAGCACTAATTGGCCGTATGACCACTCATTTACACATGTACACTTGTAGACATGCAGGTAGGCACACAGGCATTTCTGTAGCCTCAAGCTCACGGTCCACACTAATACACACTTATTTCACAGAGTATCCAGTAAATTATAGTTTATGTACAGAGTGAATAATACACGCACACACACACACACACACACACACATAACATTTGTATTGAGGACACTCATACCCTAGCCTCTTATCCTTACCCTAACCTTAACCATGACAACCAAATGCCCAACAACAACCTTTAACATAAACCCTATTCTAACTCTAAAACCAAGTCTTAACCCTCAAAAACAAACAAACAAAAAAAAAACATTTTAAAGGGTGTCAGAACATGAGGACCAGCCAAAATGGGAGTCCTCACTTTCCCAAAATGTCCTCACTCCCTGTGGTTTATATGTTTTTTTGGTCCTCATAAAGATATAATTATAACACACACACACACACACACACACACATGGTTTCCATGGCTTCAGAGGACATTGCGTTGACTTACATTAATTTCCTGGAGACTTACTCTGACATTAACCATAACTACTACTACCACTACTAACCCTTACCTGACCTAATTCTAATTCTAACCAGTACTTAATCCTCAAAATGCCATGTTAACGTTGTGTGGACCAGAGAAAATGTCCTCACAAAGATAGGTTTGTTTGACACACAGCTTATTTAAGACATGTGCACACACACATAGTCTGAATTATATTATATTGGCTCCCACACACTTACACATACATACATACATACACTGCATATTTATACACATTTCTGTCTCCGGTCAGATTTTCCTCTTGTTTCCTCTATTTTATACTGGCCGCCTACACACTTAATTGTAAACTCTGACTGTTTCTATTACAGAAGGCAGCGTGACAGGGTCATAGGTTATCAGGAAAAGCTTTCCCTCTAAGATTATGTCCCTGATAGCCTCACACAGACTGAGTGAGGTCCCTTTAATATAAACACAACCTGAAAACAAATTTCCTTGCCGTGACACTCATTTAAATTTCTCCCCAGGCTGTTTATGCAGATCGCCATGTTTACTTGTTTTTTTTTTGGACGTGTTCATTTTGCATAAAGGTGTCAGTCAAAGTGCAGTATCTGGGTTTGATCACCGCTGAGCTCAGGCCGCTCTCTCTCAAAACCCCTTATTGTTGAAGACGTGTAATTCTACTGCAGTTGCTAACTGCCAGAGTACTGTAAACACTTAGATAAACAGTAGACGTCTCCACATCTTCACCACACTTTGGCAGAGATTGTATACACAGCTGTATACATTTCTGAAGCTGAACAAAGGCTGTGATAGTGTTGTTGGGAAATCTAACTAAACTGAACCTACCTTTATCCAGCCACCTTTAACAGATGAGGACACACAAACCAGCACCTGCACAAAAATGCCTTTGTCCTTCTTTGTTTTGTCCGAACTCTCTGTTTATTTGTGAGTAAACGACATAATCCTCTGACTTAAGACTTGCAGGGAGAAGATGTAACTGAACATAGATAGACAGTGGTAGTGGTTAGATTTTATTGGATTCAATGGATTATTTTGCATCTTCATAAAGTGACTTAGAGGTGCTAGAGGTGGCAAAATTAGAAGACAATTTAGTGGATCTGTTCACGTGCATGAGTGCGACACTCAGGACACTCAGCAGGGCGTCCTTTTTTATTGCTAGTAATATGGAGCTGAAATCATTTGTTCAACAGTAGTTGAAAACCTCCTTAGCCTCTAGCAGGCAGGAGGGGGTGAGACTTGGCCAGTGTTAAAACAGCAATGTGAGCCCAAGGTGCCATTAGTGACTGTGGAGCAGCTGGAAGTGATTCCAAAAACATGGCGAGGAGGAGGCAGTTTAAAACCACATGGTTTCTACTGGGTTTTCACACTGTTCTTGACAATTTACAACTAATGGCTTCACGCAACCTCAATGTGACTTTGTTTGTGTTCAACAAAAAAAAAAAAACCCAAAACAAAACAATGATGACTGAATTAAAGATGTTCGACCTTGGTTTAATATGCAGCACAGCAGCGAGGCTACTGTAGGTGTTAATGGTCATATGGATGGTACATGATCCCACATGGAGAATGGAGGGCGGCCATCTGCTTCTTTACTCTAACTCAGAAGGATAAGTTTGATTTTGTTGCGGATGTATGAGACATTTTGTGCCGAACGCTGATATATATGAAATATAACGCAAGCTAGAAAAGCAATGGCTCCATAGTGATAAAGGGAATACAATTTTATAAAATTATTATAGGCTTCATTTAATCTTTTTGCTATATTTTTTTAAATTTCATTGTGACTTTTTATATGACTAAACTATTTCCAGTGCAAAACAGTGAGGTAACAATGTTAAAAAAGTGTGGTGAATGGATTGACTTGATTAATTTATTTGTAGAGAGTGATTTTAAGTGCTTGTGATTAAGTTAAGCTGTATTGGCTCTATTGAATATGGATTCTTTGTTGCACAAACAAAGAATTTGTCTTGATTTGTCTAAAACAATAATAATATCGATAAAAATTAGTTTCACAATATTTGCATTTCTTTGAATAATAGATGTGCAAACAAGGAAACATTTATCCAGTTGTTATTTAAAAAAGTTGTTTTTGATGATGCACAAATGCACATAAACGTTTTAAACTGCGATAGTTGTTGTTGTTGTATTGTACATAATCTTGCAGCAGTCTTGTACCAATGGAAAGCACCTAAATAATCTCCTTATTTTGAACCTCTTGTACACGTCCCTCATACAGTAGAGTAGGTAGACAGGCCTGTTTAAAAAGCCCACCTGTGAAAACTTCCTGTGCTATCTGCTCTAATTATGGGATTATCCCTCTGGAATTCTTATGAGTGCGCGCACACACACAGAATTTCGAACATGTTGTAACAGCATGTACGTATACAGTAATACAATAATAACAATACCGCCTAACATGTGGATTAAATTACTATATACTACACTATATATAGTAAACACACACTAGTAACAAACACATGCTCATCCTTTTAAATGACTGTGCACAACCTCTGAATGCACCCCACTCTTCTGGTCAAACCTAAATGACCATTATTCAGTGTTAAATTCACCAGACCTAATAGGCTATGAGTAAGACTGAATTTATCAGATTTGTTATTATCCAATCCAAAGCAGGAATATTTTCTTCTCAGTTTGGCCCAACACACAGACAGGCTCTTAATGTAGGTTGAAATGAGGGCGGTGCTAATCAGCGTGTTGTTTCCATCTCTTTGAAAATAAATGGTTCTAATGGCACATAAACGTACCCTGTTTTGTTAATAGCTGAACTGGCTGTTTCATCCACAGGTCAGAATTTCGCTCGGTATCTCCGTGATCTTGAACAGTTTGCAGTCCATTTCCACACAGTTACAGCGATTAAAGAATTAGAGTTGTACATTTTAAACATTGTTCCTTGTAAGTCGAGAGCGCAGACCCGCGCCAGTGGTCGTGTCCCCAACTATAACTATCAGATCTTAGAGTCTAAATACTTCACTGATTTCAACTCAGGCCATTAAGGCCTTTTTAAACACACAACAGAATGATCTCAGCGTATGCAAACATGTGCAATCTATTGTTCTGCGGTTGGCATTAGACGTTGTTTAAATAAAGGGGACGGCGTGTGTCACGCGTACGTGAGAGATGAGCACGTCACCCACTCATGTACAAAACAAATGGGTTTCTGGTTGATTCATTTCATTCCTGGGTCCATTTCTGTTTTGAGTTCTTAAAGGATTATGGCTGTGATACACCGGTGTCTCTCTCCTGAGGGCGATAGGAACTGATGGGCTCCTCTATGAAACCACTTCAAACTTTATTTACTGTAGTTAAACAGCAGAAAACACCGTAACTTGAAAAACCAGATTTCTTTCATCTCCTATCAGGCTTTCATATCAGCACAGCACAAAAAACTGACCCGCTGCATCTTCTTGAAGTTTGCTACTATTGTAAAGTTGATCCTCAGAGGCTTGTGTTTTAACCAGACCATATATTTCTTTCTCAGGAAGGCCGTGCTGATTTACATTTATGGACCGTGGCAGCCTTACAATATACAGTCCCACTGCATCAGTAAAAAGCAGATTTGTGCTCCAAATTTGCAAATGTTTGTATCTCTCGCTTTAGTCTTTTTTCTTTTTTTTTACTGTATCACTGTCAGCACATGTGAAACAAAACACACGCATATATATTCTGAGGGTATTATTGTAAAATATGAGGATATTTTACAATAATGTTTAATGCGATTTTTGGAGTTAAAGTGACTTGAAACTTTCTTTCATGAGTTACCAATATGCACCGTGAATATAAATACACTACACTTTTGTGTGGCAATGGTTGAAGGAATACTAAGTATATTCCAGTTGAGTAAAAAAACTTTTTTTTTGTCATTAAGCTTTTACCCAAAACACAGCCCATGGGGATTCATCTCTCCAGACTTTATGAACTTAAATCTCACATATGCTTCCAAACTGGGGGGTCTGATTACTGAGAATGAGGGTCCCCAGCATAGCTTGTGGGGGGAAGAGCATGGAGAGAGGAGGGGTAACAGTGTGAGACGCGTGTCTGTCATGCTGGCAGTTTCCTGGCGTTGACTGGTTTCCCCGCCACCTGGGGACGATGGGATATTTACAGAGCGCGTGGAGCGGATGAAGTGAAACTAAGGGGGTGCCCGCCATGGGTACATTGGTTCCTGCCTTTCACACGCATGTGCAGGACTGTCTGTGTTTTTAAAATGTCATGTATTTTGGGGTATGAGCGTTCCAAATATTTTCCTTTCTGCTGCTTTCTCCAAATCATGCATCTGATTGATTCCGTCATGCTTGAAAAGGTCCTTTCAGTGTAAGTGTAGCCTGAGATTTAGACAGAAACACTAAAGATGTCTTTGAAGCATTTTTCAAACATTATGTAATATTATATTAACCCCCCAGTAGCACTGATAAGTTTATATGCAGTAGCATTTAATGCCCTACATAAATACACAGTAAACAACATAAAGTCAAGTTCCTGACTTACTTTTCCTGGCATTCACACTGAGTGCTAATTGTTGAGCACACACGCCAAACCCATATTCTTCTTGAGCCAGCAATGCTTTGTGCGTTTGATTATATTGTTGCTAAGCAGACCTCAAATAATTAAGCTCGGATTTATTCGGCCACAAGAAAAATCTCTTTAAACAATGTGTTGGTTGTAAAAATGACAATCACAGAGAAGTGCTTTATGGCTGTGTGGAGTGCAAGAGCCAGGCAGAGAGATGTATTTCACTTTAATTTCCTCCACAGACAGCAGCCGCCACGGCTGCAATGGCCCCGACAAGGCACACTGAAGGATATTATTGCTCCACTTTCTGATACTGTACATGATAAGATAAACAGCGGGGGTCTCCAGGCAGAGAGTGTACAGTGCATGGAATTTATGAGCTGCTGAAAGTGGCACTTTAACAGATATTTTAACTCGTAACAGTATACGGTATCGCAGAAAGTGCTCGTGTTGCAGTAAAAACCCAAAACTGCTCGTGTGTCATTTACAACTATTACAGTTTCCTCTAATGGACCAAGAGGGATTATGAGGAGAGTGCATGAATGTGTATGAATAGAATTATTTAAGTTACAACAATTTCACTTTAACATGCTTTTGGTTGTCCATGTTGCCAGAGGTCGTGCGACAATTAATGATGCTTTCACATTCCTCTGTTAGGGGCCATAACCCTGTGCCTCCTCCGTGGATGAGTGAATCTTCCATTTATATAAGAAGTCAGAGTTTCAGTCTTTGGAACATTTTATATACAGTGCTGTGCAAATGTCTCAGTGCACCACCAGTTTTTCTGTGATCATGAAGATATTTGTTGACATTAAATAGTAGGAAAAGGGTGGACAGTTGGACAAACACAGGCCTTTGCTCATAATATTAATTATTTGAGAAATAATTAGTGTGTTGAGAGTTGGTCACACTAAATACTTGATACTTCGACCTTTACGATCTTTTTTTTTCTCTGAATAATTTGTTGTTTTAAACCTGCGTTCAAACTGACCATATTTTCTGGATGTGTTCCTTTAGAAATAATTACAGTACACAGTGTGATCATAATAGCAATGCCAAAATGATTCAATTTTTCCCATACAATAACCACTTAAAATGAACTTACGTGTACATCTGACTTAATGAGATGTTTCTATGCCGTGACATTGTTTACACCTTATGTTTCTGGCGTCATGGCGATACATTCACACTTCCAGTTTACCGCCTAACAGTTCCCAAGCAAAAAGGAAACAAACTTTCTCTTGAGAGATAAAAAACTTTACAAGCCTTGGTAACTGACTAACCTGCCAGTCTGTCTTTGTTTTTGTTTTTTTCTCTCAATAGAACAGAGGTGTTTAGAAAAGAGGCGGAACCATGGTGGGAAAAAGATCACATCTGCTGCCGTTAATTTTTAACACATATATACCGGTTTAAAGTTAGTGCATGTTTCTAGCCACGCAGGATTATTAGCGAGGACACTTAGTCGTGGATGTAGTAATTAGCTCCCGGTGTAGTGGTGTTGTCAGTGTTATGAGGTGAGTGACACGAGGCAGACCACGACTATAACAGGTGGAAGCAAAGGTCAGGAGGGAGCAGGTTTCTGGAAAAGGCCATTATCAAACATGTAGAGTGGGAAAGGAAATTTAATTTCCTATCTGGCCACTGTTAAATGCATACTGGCTACTTGTGCAGTAGCCAGAGACACTATACCAGGCGAGGTTTGAAGTGGTGGAGCTCCACTACTGTTTATTATTGCGCTCTTGACATTTGTTGGGCTTCTGTTGCAGATTGTTGCAGCTTGTATGAAAATGGGATTAACTTTAAAGAGGCAACGGACAACTTTAATGGCATTAGCGGTTCCTGTTAGGTCCCTGTCATGAAAAACATGCTCTATACCAGGGGAACAATATCGCTGGCTCATTGTTTTGAAAATGGAGTAAGTTGGCTGTGCTTTAATTGTGCTGTGAACTGCGTCAACATGTTGCGGACCGATGTAAATGCAGGTGGTGTGATTTTCTTCTATCGTCATTGCACTGTGAAATCAGTTTTAACATTATTATGACAAGTTTAAGCCAACTTGAGATGAATGCTGGTGTCTCTCTCCCTAAGAAATGTTCAGGTCTAACATGTTGGACTGTTCCTCAAAGTTCTCCAGAGACCTGTATGGTTCTTTTGTCCAATATGACCACTGTGGTCCTACCCTGCGTGTCTAGACAGAGGAAAAGGGAGAAATATCTGCCAGCACATACTGTAAAAGGACTCATTCTGAGGGTTAGGGAGTTTAATTACCTTTTCCCTCCCGATAACCTCTTATTAAATGTGACATTTAGCCTTTAAATAGAAGACTTACAGGGGATATGTAATAAAAAACAAACAAACAATGGTTTGACTAATTTGCAACTATGACTATAAGCCTACTTTGTAAAGAGAGACATTAAACCTGCCATATTTTGCTTTTTAGCTGAGCATTTCAACCTTTTTTCCACGGGTCAGTGCAGCTGTAGTCTGTCTCTTCATTGGAGAATGGCTTAAAGCAATTAATCAAAACTGCAGCAATAACTGTGAATATTATAGATTTATTTTAAGGAGTAGCACATGTTCATTTTACCTCTAGAGGAGCTTCGTCACCACGTGATGGCCTCAGGAGGAACTCATTGAGGAACCATAAAATGAAGGTGAAAATAAGGAAGACAAATCATAACCATTTCTGATGAGATGAGAGAGATGAGATTCAACTTTATTGTCATTACTCAAATACAAGTTTCGCGTAACGAAATGAGGTTTGCATCTCACCAGAAGTGCAACAAGCAGAAAGTACAAGAATATGTATATATATGTACAGAAGTAGATTTTTTTTTACTGAGAGTAATATGCAATTGTTGGGTATGGGTGGATTAGTGGAATGCTCTATAAATAAGTGTAAATATAAAAAACAAATGTGAATATAAATGAGCGCTATAAATATATTGTACAGATTATTATATACAGATAAGGTGCAGCAAATACGGTTTATATTAATAGACATGTGGATAAATGCTAATATACAGATTTACAGACTATTTTACAGATTGTGGACATATTTTTCAGGTTGATCGCTTATTGAGGAGGTATGAACGTTCTACGTAAGAAATAAACAAACAAGATCACTTTATAGTTGATCTGAAAGTGTCACTGTTTCCCTTGTTCAATGTCAATTACAGCTAGGACCAATCAGAGGGATCGTCTTTCAGCCATTACGGCGTCTTAGACTGAACGGACATTGTCCTGCTGCCTCCCTCCATGTCACTGGCTACTGAGCATCTCCTTCAGTGGGCTCTGTGGTGTTAAAGCCCTGGCTCAGCAGAGAAAAAATAAACAGCCCTGGATTATGATAATTGGTTGGGCAGCTCCAGCTCAAGTGCAACACTGAAGACATGCTCAATTAATCAACTGTTCCTGCTGAAACACTTTTTTTTTTCATAACAGGCACAACAATAACCTTTTAACAGATGGGAATCATTTTCCTTAATTAAAAGCAGAAATAAATACTGCCTTATGACAACAAAATCACTCTGGTTGTTACACACACTTCAGCCTTGCGCTCATGATTTTTTCAAGCTAAGCCAGGGGGTAATCAAGTCAACTGCACAGTGTCTTTCTTTTATAACCCTGTGTTTGTTATCTTAATTGGACCTTAAACCTCATGACACTACTGAGGCATATATACAAGAGACACTGTAGACTCAAACAGTGTGATAGTGGGGTTGTATCCTGTACTATTAAATGTGGCATTTGCTGTTAAAACAAAAATAATGGTTTTACTGATAGAAAATAATCATACAGAGAAAGTCTTGCTTATACAAAGGAACTTGTATGTAGCGTTTTTTAGCTTAGTTTGTTCAGGCTTAACGTTTTAATCTCTCCCTTGGGATGGAGCCATAGTGGCACTTGGCCTCACTATACCATAGTATGTACAATGATTTAATAATAAAAAAATTACATTTTTTTCATTATTATTATTATTATTATTCTTGTTCAGGACACTCAAGGTCACCGTAGAAAGTATGAAAACAGAACAAAATGCAAATGCCAATAAAATACAAGAAACAACATAAAACCAAACCAAAATATCCCATATAGCCCATCAGAGGAACATTTTTGTGGGTGTTCCCTTGTCATTATAAATACTATAATGCTGGTGGGTTGGTGTCACACTGTAATATGTCAAAGACATTCAGTAGATTGCTGAGCCCTGATCCCTGTGTGCCACAATGAGATATATATGTTTGTTGTGCTGAGGAGAAAAATGTCTTTTCCTTCTTCTCTGACCAAAATGCCTCTTGTATAGTTTGTGTTTAATGCAGATTTGTCGACATGCCTTAAGGGACCGTGTTGACACATAGCTGTCAATCACTTGTATGAATATCGCATGTCGTCCACTTCTTTCTCCGACTCTCGCCACACAGTCCCACTCACTCTCCTCCCTCTAATATAAAAGAAAAGGCCACTGTATCACCAGAAACCACACTCAGAGACAGACTGTGGACCTTGTTTGAAAGAGCCTCTCTCACCGAGCCTATTCCTCATCAGAGTGACCTGTGTTAGTGTAGCGCAGACTTTGGGAGGAGACAGGCTGTAATCTCACCCTTAACCCATTTCAATTAACAATAACACACTACTGCCAGTCCCAGGGTGAGGCCGCGTGGTCTCTCTGAGCCCCAGATTTACATCACAGCGAGGCAACGCTTAAATATGCCACCGACTTATTGAAACTTTATTTGGCACAAAATGTCTTTGTTACACATCACATATCTCATCCCTCTCCCCCAGGTGCTGGAACTGGAAAGTGGTCTGAGTTGTTAATTGTATAAAAAAGGTTGTAGTTTGTAATATTTGAATGATACTTTAGATGATAAAAAAAACCTTGATTTTAATATATTTGACGTGTTCTATCTTAAAATGTTCACACATCCAACTTAAATGTCAGCTCATGTTTTCTCTCTAGTGATCTAAAACGGAGCAACACTGATAAATTCATAGGAAAAACCAAATTGTGAGTTTAGGATGTATTAACATGTATGATTTTGTGAAGAAAAAAAGAAAAAACATTTGTCACAATAAACCACATGATTAATGCTTGAAAAGTGGTGGGAAGGTTCTAAAAAAAGGGTACTTTAAACACCAATCTTTATTAATGAAAACCATCTCAGAAATTGCAGAAGTACCTATGCCATGTGACACACAACTGTATTTTTAGACTTAGCATGAGTGAGTTAATTTCACTTGCTGAAGTTGTATTCTTCCCCATTACACCCACATTAATGGTCCCATCCAAGCCCAATAAGTGCCCTCTTTGTTCGGTGGGTCCCCTCCAAGTGACAGGATGTGTTAATATCACTTGGTTGATTGGATGTGATATAGTAAGTCTTGCACGCTGCAGAGTTTTTTTTTTCTCGTCTATTCAGGCCCAGTGTCCAGCAGAAAGCTTTGCCTGCATCGAAATCTGTGCTCGGCTCGCTATGAATCGGCCTCTTTGTCTGTCCCTGCAGATCAAAATTATCAAGGCCAATGCTGTGCCCTTGTGCGCTGTCACCATGGGAACGAGGACTGTGGCTGCCAGCAGTTCGCCATTTACTTTGGCTGGAAATCAAAGCGTGAGCGGAGGTTTGGACGGGGTAGACTGGGGGGGTGCGGGGGGCTTGATGCGGGATGGTAGAGGTGAGACAGCGTGTTGAGGTACACCGTGGCTTTGTCTCAGTAAACAGGAAGCCCCGACTACACTGGTCCTCCCACAGGAAATGGATCAGGTTTTCCTGACCTCCTCTGCCCTGTCATCAATCCAAAATGCTCCTCCTGATCCTGACAAGATCTGCATGTGTCACAACATGCCCCCCACTCCCTGAAAACCTTGCCATACCTGCCGACTCATTTTGTTTACTCAGAAAGCAAGCAGGCTATTATGTGCCAGAAAACCACACCGTTGTTCTTTATCTCCATTAATCCCCACATGTCACAGGGAGAATTTTTATTAGGTTAATTCATCAGGTTTCCTGAGTTTGAATTCGTATTTACTGTCAGCTCCGTTGCACAAATAAAGTTATCTTGAATTGTAATTTTTTTGTGGGCGCAATTTCATATTCGATGGACAAGGCCATTTATCACTGTCAGAGCCACGACTCACTTAAAGCCCCTTCACGAGGAGAAATCCCTGTTTTGACAGGCGTTCAGGAGGCCGGCCCAGCTCAGGCTGGGACATGCTCTGTAGGGGGTCCTCTGCCTTACAAGGCTCTGACGTCCCTGGGCCCTCTCACATTCAGGTGTAAAACCCTTAGGCCGGCACAGCCAGCCTTGAGTTGCTTGGGACTTTCAGCGCCACACTGTCTGCCGCAGCCCCCAAAACTCGCCGACTGCTACTAAAATAGAAGCAACCTCACACCAAGACATGGCTTCACAGCTAGCATATAAAAATCTGAATATTCAAAGAACTTTCAGCACATCCATCATTTTTTTTTCATCCTAAAACCAACCTTTTTCCTGCAGTTATGCTATTAATGATTTTGTTGTTTTGTGAATTAAGTGTACTGGGTGGGCAAACTCAATCATTTATAATTTATATTCAAAATGTTTAAATACAAGAATGAAACACTTCTAGTGGTGTCACAGGGATAAAGTTACAAGTTAGTTCGGTAACATTTGGGGCTCTTTGTCTAAATGTTTTACAAATTAACCAAATAGTCTTTTTCCACATACAGTAAATACTATATTGTCCTTTTTTCAGTCCATTATTCCAGATGATCAACAATTGATTCCCTGGGGGGAAAAAAAGTTTCTTCTTTCTCCTCTTCCTGCTAATTGCAGGTCAAAGGGGAAGGCCTGATTCCTGATACTGGATTCACACTGGAACAGAGCAGTTAGAGATAAAAGCAGATAAAATCATGTGAGGGCAAGTTGACACAAAGGACTACCAAAACAATTAGAGACACGAGCAGAGCATTTATAACCATCAGTTGACCCCATGAGGAAATACACTGATGTAAAGGAACAGAAAGCCAAATGGGAGACATTAGGACCTCACGACAAGTTACAGTCTCTAGTAGAAATAAGATGCTCTGTCTTGTCAATAACACTGTATGTGTCATGCACTCTGAAAATGACTGGCATAGATTTTTTTTATCAGATGAAAACCCCCTCAGAATATTATGAATGAAAAAAAAAAACGTTGACTGGATCGCAAAGCATTTTTCTATAGCCTCATTAGTGTCACCACCGATTTCCCCTCTAATATTGAGTTCAGGTCTCGGTGAGGGACCCCTCTACCATGGAAGCGGATCTGTCGAGTGAAGTATTGATGATGGGAGCCTTTTGACACGTGTGTACTTTTACAGTGAGCGGACATGCATAATGCATGCGGCTTTTAACCAAACATCCAGCGCCCAACTCTACTGGGGTGTTATCTGGTGTCTGACTCAGGCTCTCTTCCTGAGTGGGATGGCGTATCAAATTCCTGGAGGCCCAGTTTCCTCCAGTGTACACATGTAAATACTCACAGGCGGCAAGTGTGTGCACACTCACATCCACACACACATGCAGGGCAACACACAAATACAATCACATGTTTCCCAGCTGACCGAGCACCAGATATTAAGTGAAGTTGATTAGAGAGAAGGAGATATCTTAGATTCACTGCAGGACAAACATTAGAAATAAAAATCCCTTCATGATGTAGGTAAATATGAGGATCTACCTGAATATGTTCCAAACATGCATTGATTTTCGCCATACATGAAAGAGCTCATGGCTCTGAGTCCAGCCTCTTCTGATTGGTCAGCTCACCGTTTGTTTTGTGAGTAACTGTTTGCCTTGCGGCATGTGTCAGAAATGTCATACCCCTTACCTAGAGGCTTCCTCGTCAGTTGGAAACACTGTTGTGGCCATGGTTACAATGATATTACTTCAGCACTAAGATGCCAAATTAGCCTCCAGGCGTTGTTAAATGTTACTTGGTGACTTCGCTTTACAGTTTGAGGTTCTTATAACGGAAATATGCTGGATCTTTAACAGCTTTGTCATTGTAATGGTGTCCCTACTGTCTTTTAGTGGGAAACCACTGATCTGTTAAGTCTTGTCCTCTGAAAAACACAAACATTCAATGTAATTGGTCGGAAAGTAGAGGGTTATGGGGTCAAACCAATTCATTTTCAACTTTCATGCCATAGGTCAGCATGAGATTTGTGTATTAATATGAGCAGCAGGGAAAGGGTTCATTTAAACTAACACCCCTCCACCCCCCCTCCCGTCCTGTAACCATGTTTCAATAATACAGAATAGATCGATGTGATTATCTGCAATTACATCGTTTTTGACTTTGAGGAAAGTGACCTGATATTTAATAGTCACTTTTTATTAGGTTTGCAGGAGTAAGTCCTCTTCTATTTATTCTCTGACTAAGTCATTTGGGTGGTCGGGGGACAGACACTGTGTCTATGTGGTGCTGAGGAATGAACCTCTGTCTACCGGTCTCAACTGGTTATGAAACCAGGTTGGGCTCAAGACCAGCTTGATTACTGCAAGAGTTTTCTAAACTTCAGCTGAATGACAACTGCACCCAAGGTGCTGTCTTGGGTTCATTTGACTGGCTTTTACACTCTATGCACATTATGACTGCTTTGTGGTTTCAGCCAGCTGTGGTCCTGAAACCCTGACTTATATGTGTGTGTTTACACCTGTCAAAAATGCCAGCCTGTGACTGCAGCTCCTCTGCTGATATTAAAGTTTTCATAAATCTCTGAAGCATAGAATTACCCGACAGCTCACTCAATTATGCAAAAGAGTTAGATTTATTTACATGGTGGTGATTATTCACTCATTATCCCTCATTGTTTAATTGATGATTAAAGTGAGCATTGATATTTTACATATTAATGATGTTGTTGGTTTTAAAATGGTCCTCTAAAATGGATAATCTCCTCTAAAATGATGCATTGATAAACATAACCAAACAAAAAACAAAAGTATTCACTTCAGCTGTAATATACAAACAATGTTGAAGTGAAGACACAACACTGACATGTGACCCACATGAGTGTATGGCTATCAGGATTCAGGTATCATTAGTTGTTGTGTAACACAGTACGTGTGTAAGTGCCAAATTTGAGCGACTTCTACTCTCATTTACAGTAGGTTGTGTGAGAATATGCAGAATGCAGGTCCAGGCCTGCACTCCGCATATTTATTATGGAGCAGCCACAGCAATAGACGGGAGCAGGAACAGCAGTTAGAGAGGTGCTCCAGTGGTCTGGCCTGGAGGCCAACACAGTGTCTGACAAAAGCATAAACACAGGGGACCTCCAAACCGACAGGGCTGCACCACTGCCAGACACCGCCCACTGTACCTACCACCACCAACACACTTGTTACATTCACCAACATTCGAAAACCACACTTTTCCACCAACAGTTTGTTTTAGAAACGAGCATTCTGAGCAGTGGGAACCCGACACGGCTCGTGTTATGATTTGGTAGTCATATACTAATTAAGCATAACAGGAACTGTGCAGCTTTGGCTCTGATGAAACACTGAGGATGATGGACAGAAAAGAGGAGCAGTTAGTCAGGGTAAGGTTTAGAGGGTCAATTCTGGCCTTACATGTCATCAACTTAATTTTAAAACATATACACACTGCTTGACCGTGCCAATGTATACAAGACAGTGTATGAATACTGTACTTAAATAAAAAATAAAATAAATCATGTTTTGACTTTGGACATGACTTTTGGCCATTTTTAATGTTGCCTGTGATCACGAGATCTCGTGACCTGAAAATAAATGAATACAACAATTTGAACTTATCACTCTAAATTGTTCCTATGGCTGTTATTGTTGTGTGGTTGTACAGCCAAGAAGCCTGTAACTTCTCTTCAATTAGCACACTTGGTGTTTCCTGAGCTGAGCTCTGCACAAACTCAGACAGCCTTTCACCACCGTGGAGTCTGTCTCCACTGCAGTCGGAGCAACAACTTCCACCCCCTCCTTCCCCTATCACTTCCCGAGAGAGAAAAGAGAGATGTCTCAGTTGGATTGGACATCAGACGAAAAGGAAAAGAAAAGCAGAAGAACTGTGACAGGTCCTGAACTTCTCCTGAGGACTCACTTCAAAGGACAGATGTGCAAAGATAGCGGAATACCTTAAAAACAAAGAGGTTCCCCCCACACAGTCCATTTGCCTTCATGCTTTTGACCACAGGACTTTCCTTTGGTTTTTATGAAACTTGACTAGCTCTCATAGACTCTTAACATTGAGTCATTGTCCAGTTTATTTGAAACAAAACTCGCCTTTTGCACGGAAGTTGCATTATGAAAATTCAGCATGACCACAGGTGACAATACAGCAAGCACATAGGCAACTTTAATTAAAAATAATAATCACGCTGTACTTTTGTAATAAGTCAGTCAATTTTCCTTTGCTGGAAACTAATTTAGATGACGAGAGGCCAGCATGTAGCAACACAGCACGCACTACATTGGAAAAATAAACAGTCAAAATCAAGTTGTGCTCGCTATGAACCACCACACTGTGTGCAGGAGAATCCTACCAGTCAGTCACTTTATATGATTTGACATATTGTGTTATTCCTCTCCTTCTCTGGTGGCCTGGTCATGATTTAACAATGGCTGCATGAGGGGGTGACTGACTCTAAGACACATAAACTTATGAGGGGGAATGTGTCTCATGTTGTGGTGCTAAGAAGTGTGATGTTCTTTAATTACACAGAGCTCACAACTCCTATCTGCCCACAGGGCCACTCCTTGGCTTCATCTGGTTTAATATGGTTCCATTTGCAGAGAAAATATGAATATGAGCTCTTGTTTGAATAACTTTAATTAGCCTGTAATTAATTTTGTCATCTCATTGCCAGGCCTCAAATCAAGCTGGCAAATTAAGGAGACAGTGTGTGTGGAATGCGTCTCCATTTCAACACAAGCTGCAGTGAAAGACAAGCGGACAGTGAGGGGGAAATCCTTTCATTATGAGAACAGAATGAAATAGATCCAGGCTTCACGTGTGGTACTGCTAACATGACAAGACAACATCTGTTTTTGTAAAGTCTCCAGGCTTGGCCTCAAGACACAATTATGTTTTATTTAGGAACTAATATTTCCTCCACAGTGATGTTGAAAATGGAAGGAGTGAAATTGGAAACCGTTACTTGGTGAAACTGACAGTTACCTTGGTGATGGCCTTGTCTTTATTGTAGAATTTACTGAAAACTGAAACCGTATCCTACTAAGGGAAGTCAGTATTTGCTGGTAGGAGAAATACCTCTGTACCTTTGCTCCTTTGCAATTATCCCATCTTGAACTGAAAGAATAGGCAATGTATACATGTATAATAAGCCGGAGCCTCAGTGGGAAAGAATGACAGCATAAACTCCAGTAAATGTCAACTTTGTGAGTAACCCCTGTGCTTGATTTTGGTTGACTGGCGTCTCACTGCCACCTCACATTCTCATGTCCAGACACACAAAACCAGAAGTAGTCTCTAGGGCTGAGTGAACACCACATGAAGGCAGTCTTTGTCCTCTGTGCCTGTGGTACTGTAGCTTACTAACACTGAAGCAGTGGCCTGCAAACAGAAGTGTGTCACCCGGGAGGTGTCAGCTCAAAACGTGCCTGTGACTCTGACACTGTCTTTTTTTTTTTTCTACCACCGTGTTTGTATTTTTGTATTCGTGTACATGACTCTTTCTTTATGTTCACTGGTTTTGGATGTACTCTAGATTGTTGTTGCTTGGTTTTGGCTCAGTTTGCTGTGTGGAAGCACAGGAGCCATTTGTGAGTCGACTCGCTATTGGATCGCTCCAGAAAAGGCAGGGTAGCATTGTATTTATGAAACAAGCATGACATCCGCTGCCCCTGACACTCTCCCTGCATTAAGTCATAAACAGACACCAAAAAAGGCACCTCCTATAATTACTTCCTCACTTGACACTGAGCGAACAGAAATGCCTCTTAGTCCCGACCAAGTGGTTTGCATTTGCATGAACAAAAGCATGTAAACACAGAGATTTGTGTATTTGTTCGCCAAATTGCGGCTGCTTCACACACAAGCATACACACTCACAAACCTGACTGTACTTGCTGTGGGAATCATTATTTCCTTAGTGCTTTTACTATTTTGGTCCTGCCAGTGACATGGCTCCATAAAGATGTCAGTGTCACTGCTGGCCCCTTAAAGTCTACTGGTTTCTGTGTTTTTGTTTATCAGCTCAGGTGAACTGCCACCTTGCTTAGTCACTTACTCCCTGAGGGCATGTTAATGATTTTGTAGCAGGTCTTATATCCTGTGGATTAACACATTTGAACAGCAGCTCTGGTGGTTTATGTATATCGCAACATCATTGTCCTATAGCAATATAGCGAACCTCATTGTTCTTGATGTTATTATTCTGCCTCTGTTTGGTCTTTGTGAACAGAAATGATGTAACATTATTTGTATGCAATGTCCTTGATAAGACTGAGGTGTATACGCCAACATTGCAGGTGTTGTTTTTTTGAACCAAAATGACTTCTGTCATTTTTCAAACCCTAACCCGTTTCAATGCTAACCCAAATGGTAACAATGATAACACTGATAACCCTGCATACAGTCTACACAGAACATCTGGCCATGTGACAAAAAAAATGTGACAAAAAAGTCATAGGTTAGTATGTCGTCCAAAATGTGACAAAAAAGTCATACTTTAGTATGTCGTCCAAAATGTGACAAAAAAGTCATACTTTAGTATGTCGTCCAAAATGTGACAAAAAAGTCATACTTTAAATTTACAAATATTGTCAAAAGTCAAGAGTTAGTATATGGTAAAATGTGACAAAAAGTCATAGTATAGTATGTCGTCCAAAATGTGAAAAAAAAGTCATAGGTTAGTATGTCGTCCAAAATCAGTCAAAAAAGTCATAGGTTAGTATGTCTTCCTAAAATGTGACAAAAAAAGTCATAGTGTAGTATGTCGTCCAAAATGTGACTTTAGTATGTCCTCCAAAATATGACAAAAAACTCATACTTCAGTATGTCGTCCAAAATGTGACAAAAAAGTCACACTTTAGTATGTCGTCCAAAATGTGACAAGAAAGTCATAGATTAGTATGTCGTCCAAAATATGACAAAAAAGTCATACTTTAGTATGTCATCCAAATTATGACAAAAAAGTAATACTTTAGTATGTCTTCCAAAATTTGACAAAAAAGTCATAGGTAAGTAGGTTGTTGAAAAAGGACAAGAGTTTGAAGGGTTCTTTCATCAGTTATGGGACCAGGGCACAGTACAACTCTGGTCTTTCCAGACAGAGCACCAAACACCTGACCTTCCCACAACAGTCAGTCGGGGTGGGGTGGGGAAGGGGCTTCGGATTGTTAGGATTTATGAGGGAAGGTAAGAAGCTCTGGCACTGGCTCTGCCCCGTGACCCACCCTCTGGGGTCCTGCTCTCCCTTGTGTGTTGACAGTGTTACTGCGCACGTGGAGTCCTTAACGATTGGCAGTGCTTTTCTCCCAATTGTTAGGACCTCAATAACTCGTGGCCTGGCTACCAATAGGCTTTATTGCCTGCAATATCTCACCCTTAAATGGATCACTTAGGTATAAGGGCCTCTCACTGTGTGCCTCCAGTGGGCTACAGGAGCCCCAGGACTGGGTTCATTAACTACGCATTGATTGCTTGAGTTTGAACACGTCCGGCAATGGCAAGTATAATATGACTCTATGAAAAAGCACTCAGAGTCCCAAAAGAGTAATTAGAGCACAGACAAGCAGGTTTGTAAAGGTTTAATGTGCCTTGTATAAAATGTACATTTCTCCCATTTTAATTACAAGACGTCCTGTGAGTAATGAATGCTATTAACAAGAAGGTGTTTATTTTGCATTACCTGTAGCTTTTCTCCATGCTACAAAGACAGATTCGATTTCCCGTGCTTCGGCACAAAATGTAGAACAAAGCCCTTGTTTCGCAGTGACATATTTGCTTATCTACCATATCAGTGACACTGATACTGTTGTCATTTTGCCACTGGAGGATCTTGGTCAGAAGTTGCGGTTATATTTTGGGAGCAGTCTCTTGTTTAATGCTGTGTCAGGCCTGTCCAAGTTACTGCCTGTGGAAACTGGCTTAGGTGTGATTGATGAAGGCCCTATGTTTTGAGCCGTCCCAGGTGAGCGGCGTGTTCAGAAGTGTAGTGCTTCAGGGTGCTGTGCGATAACATTGGAGCTGTCCTCCCTGCCACCACCCTGCCAGGAGCCTCATTCATCATACGTATAGAATTCTGCTCGCTTAACAGTTGGGCTTGAATATGATTCGACCCTCTTTTCAAGAGTTCTGTGTATTAAACACATGAATGGCACTCGCAACATGACTTCAGCTTTCAAAAAAAAGCAGTAATCTTTAATATCATTGGGATTCGATTGGATTTATGAGTAAATTATTCTGGAACATTCTCCCGAGACTCGTGCAAAAAACCTTCCCCAACCCTTCAACATTAGAACAGTGATCAGAAGAGCATGAGAGTATATACCAAGTTAATGAAATTTAGAAGTGCTGAAAAAACTCTGGTTTCCAGGTCCTGATGGGTTTTCTGGCAGATGAGACTAGAACTCTCACTGAGCACCTCTGTTCCCTCATGCTTACACAGAGGCAGGAATTTACTGTGACCGCCAGATTGTTTTTTATACATCTTGACCACTTTACCCAGGCTTTTACCATGTAATAATTATTATGAGAAAATACTTATTATTGGTTGAAAGCTCCTGAAAGTCAAACAAAACACCACAAGCAACATACTGATTATCCTTTTGGCTATGGTATATTATCAACATGTGTTGCGTGTATAAATGTCTTGGATATTATTGCTTTTTTATCAGTGGTTTGTTTTCATCTTTTGGAATATCGGCAGTTTATTTGAACATTCAACATTTTCACCTTGTAATAATGTCACATAGGGTTTCTCCTTTTATGACTTCAATAGTTTGGCAGCTCATGCCACCTAATTATATTTAAATGCACATTTAATTTGCACACGGTTTAAATGTTCTCCCAATTACCCATATTTGCCATAATGTATTTATTAAATTGATTTTATCCACAATAAATACAATGATTTCAGCTTTTTAATGTGTGTGTGTATTATTGTCTTTTGACTGTTACTGGATGGTCTGGTGCAGTGACACTGACACAAAATACTAATGAACAATATGAATAATTTGCAACAAACAATTTTAGAAAATAAATATCAACAATAACCTGGAAACACAATTAATAGTAATTTTAATCAGGGCCACCCGGTGGAATAGTGTCTAGCGAAAGGACCCTGGTCTGCATGTTCTCCCCATGTGGACACTCTAAATTGACTGTAGGTGTAAATGTGAGAGTAAATGTTACACCCTATGTCAGCTGGGATTGGCTATAGGAGCCCATGTGACCCTCATGTGGAGGATGACAATGAATGAATGAATGTCATAGTCCATCCTCTCTTCATTATGGTGTTTTGTGAACAATGAGATGGCTGTTGGCCTTCATGATTCATTTGGTTGCTGCAGCCCTTTGTAAGAACAGGACACATGTTCCATATTCCTCCCCTTTAATTAGGCCAGACTGGAAAAAATGACCACACTCCTGTTTTTTTTTTTTTTTTTGGTGTATGTCTGTGGAAAGGTGTGTGGTGGGCCTGAAAAATTAATACATGCATGGCATCTCCCTACCTGCAAGATTTATAACCAAGTATGCTGGACACACCGCAGCGGTCAGACTTTTAAAAAGCTTGTAAGACAAGGCTTAATTTCAACATCTGACAGTTGAAGCCAGTGACCACCAATAAACAAACACTCTCCCTTTTTTTTTTTCTATAAACTATTTAAAAGTTCTTGAAAATAAACCAACATTTTCACAGTGGTGAATACCCAGGTTTGAATGAAGCAGTTTATGTTTAACCACCATCTACAATTCAGCCTAAATTTGTACTGCATGTATTAACAGAGGAGATACAGTATTACGTACAGACTACATCTTAATAAGTGGTTTTATTTTTCAGTGTGTTTTTAGGATACATTCAATAAGGAAAAACACAACTACCATTGCGTTCTCCATGTTTAGGTGAAGTATATATGGGAAGATAATCAAATGTTTGTCAGAAACATGGAGAGTTGGCAGCATCAGACCTTCAGGAAAGAAGGGTCGTAATATTGTCAAATGAGTCAACATTTGCAACGAAACACCTGAACAGAGTTCCAGTAAAAACTGTGTTGGGCAGGGTTTCCCGTCTTGGAACCATTTCTTTTTTCTATTAAAAGAAATGGTAAGAATGAGCCCATTTATGGGGCTCTTTCTCCTTGTTTGTTTTCCCTAAAACTTTGGTGAAAGTTAAATTGTTTGAGCAAACAAAAAGGAACTGTCAACCTGGAAAACAGCAAGCTATTGTAAACAGGGGAGAAATTGGATAGCGGGGAAGATGACATCCTGAGAGAGACAGAGTGATGATTTCTGTTTTTCCTTTTTTTCGCCCACTTTCTCCTGGAAGTTAGCGTTATAGGAGCCGTCCACTGATGCTTTGACCAAAGCTTTCTTTCCTCGCAACAGCACTGCTGTTTTATTGGTGTAATTGCTTTGTTGCAAAACATATAGTTGAAATCTTGAAGAAACTAGAATGTTTGAAGCTGAAAAGCCATGCAATACTTATGGAAGATTACTGGTGAAAATAGTTTGAACGTGTTTTGATCAAGAAATATTTTGTATAGGAAATTGTTTACTTATGGCCGGCTGCTGCCTTGATCTTTTATTTTCATGTTATTTTCTTATAACTTTCCTCATGATGTCAGCCACATTGTAGATTGCATATTATGTTATTGTACATGTTACATTAATATTTCATACTGTCTGTTTATACTACACATTTGTCTCGTCTTAACCAATTGCAAATGTTGGCTTCGCCCCTTTGCCTGTGTCCCTGACATCCACCTTTTCCCATTCAGGAGGTCACATGTGGTCTACATTATATTATATGATGCAACAACACCGTGGCACAGAGAATCAATGAGGTATGAAGCTTTTGTCATATCTGCTCTTGAATCCCATCATTCAGTCCAGGAAACTGGGCAGTGCACTGTTTCTCTTCCTCTCCTCTTCTTTAACCTCATCAACTCCTTCTTTCCTGCAACTGTTTTCTTCTGCCTGACTTCTTCTATCCAACTATAAAGGTCTAAAGCAACGGAGTGTGGGGGGGGACGTGCCTCGCTTTTGTCTATGAGGTTTAATACGTGACGCCCAGCATGATAGTGGTGCTCCATACAGGTCTGCCACCCTCATCCTGCCTTTCAGCACCTTCTGGCCCACAGAAAGGGCCTCTTTGTTCAGCCTTGTGCTTGTGACGTCGATTCAAGACCATGCTTCCATTAGCAACAGCCTGCCAAATAACCAAGGATTGTGATGGAGCCTAATACCAACTGCATATGTAGTATTTACTTAGGAAGGGATAGAAAATTGTCCCTCCCATAGCATCCAGACACAAGACTACTTTTATATAACACACCTTAGTCCTTTTACTGAGTGATTGATTTTATTAACTTCTCTAGAGTTTGTACTTAGGCTGCCCCTAGATTTTGCCAATATTTTTGATTAATCAATACCTTGATTTGTAGGCTATAATAATGTGTGATGTAATTGTTTGACTTGCAGATTATGTTGATAAAAGCATTGCACATACTGTATGGATTTGTTGTATTTCAATCCTTTAAGAAGTCTAAGAACAGATTTAAGTTTGCAGATTAAAAATATCCATTAGTAGATTAGCATTAGAAATAGTAATATTCTTACCTCCAGCTGTACTCTTACATTAATTCAGAATTTCAGTGACAGCAATATTCATTCATATTTATTAGAGTGCCCGACAAGGTGTTTCATTCCACATGAAACACAATCCTTTCTAAACATAAAGAAATGGAAACTTAAATTTCACAAAACACTGGATTTTATTTTACTGGTGGTATTTTTCCACTGGGCCTGCCCAATATCCTATGGTCATGTTCAAAAATAAAATATGGCAGTCTTTTGCTTATTTTACTTGGATACAGCAGATTCTCTTATCATGATTTTCCCTTTAATCACAACATGAATTGAATGAAACCGGGTCCTTGATTCAAACGTCTGTTAGAGTGAGATGAACTTACCTGTGGTTAGTCGACCAGTATATGGAAATAAACAATATTCAAAAATCACTTTTTAAATAAACATTTACACTTGGTTAGTTGGCAAACACTTTCCTTTACTGTCTCTATTTAAGGAAATTGAATACATTATGGCTGTTCATATGTTCATGGATTATAATGATGGCCGTGAAACATCTAGTCAATGTGTAACAAAAAAAAAAAAAAGACCTATAAACTCACTGGTTTCTATTAAAACTAATACATTCAGCAGCTTGACAGTGCACTAAACACACTGTAAGTAACAACTTTTACTGGAAACTGTTGTAATAGAGAGTAATTATGAATTTGGAGAACGTCAATGTGTATTATTTTGTAAATAATCTATAATCTAAAAGCATTTAAGGTGTCAAATGATTAAACATGGTGAAAGACCAACATTGCAGGACACACACCATACACTTTTTATTACTAAGTTTTTTTTAAAAAGGAGTATAGATAATTTTACAGCAATATTTACATAACTTTAGGCTTTCATAACTACATTATTGGCCGAAGATGAGACAGAATACTTCTATTTGCAGTTGTCAATAAACACACTCTGACGGATGTAAGATGAGTTATGTACAAGGCTTTTCTCTATTACCACACTGTCAATATGCAGGCAAAAGACATACATCATCATGATCCACAACCTTGCTGTGACCTTTCCCATAACCTGATAAACCCCAGCAACTGGAGTGCAATGTGCACTTTATAATTGCTGTTATTACTTAAAACAGGTGGTAAAATCCTTCTAATTACCTTCCACAACAGTTGCATGTGTGTCTGTGAGCGGCAGACCAATGGGTGGTCATACAGTCCGGCATGAATATGGAGCTGTGAACAGGGAGGGCCGGGCATGCTCAACCAAAGGAAACCATCAGGGCCACGCGACAGGACCCGTGGAGCCACTGAAGTGATCCCCCAGCCACAGCCTACAATCTCCCTTTTACCTCCTTATGTGTACACAAAGAAGAACTTATCCCAACCCCTCTCCCTCTTTCCTTCTCCCCCTCTATCCTTAGCCCCGAACCCCTCCTCCATTCATAATGCTGGGTCTTGCTATAATAAAAACTGAGTCCATTGCCAAACAATCACAGCAGGTCAGGGAGGAAAGATCATCTATAATGAATGTAAAAAATGTGTGATATGATAAATTCAATTGGAGCATTAAAAAAGTGTTCTTCTGAAAAATCTGTTCTTTAATATAAGGGAAGTTTAACATTTGACATACTTATATCAGAAACAGAAACATCACAATCTAAAATACACATTAAACACCAGAGGTGGAAAGAGCCCTGAAATGTTCTACTCAAGTAAATGTACCACTATTTTGACAACATTTTACTTAAGTAAAAGTACTGGTCTAAAATTGTACAAATGTCACTCACTCAGGGACCTTAATTAGCACCAATTCACCTTATCATTCACAAGTATTCACAACTTTCCAGTATGTGATTTTTATTTCAATTTTTCAGCCCAACATTTTGTTTTACTCAGTAACGGATGTGATTAAAAAACAACATAGTAAAGTAAAAGTAAAATCACAAATTTTAAAAGTACACAAAACAATTTTAATTATAGTAACGTGAGTAAATTATACATTATTTTCCACCTATACCATGAGGCAATGTCTTAGTAAAGAGAGAACAAACACCTATGTGACCTGTGGTTACATCCTTCATTGTTCAGTCACACCTGAAGTCTGAAATCCATCTCTCTCCATCCTTGTGTTTGAGCTGCACCGGCCATGTGTGCTCCTGGATCTGTCACCAGCGCAGAGTACTGTAAAATGTTACATTTCCTCTGGCAGGGTCTTTACAACACAGGGGCATGCAGGCCACACACAGCTCGCCAGAGATCCAGCGATGAGAGTAAATAAACCAGGGGAACCATCCCTGACACCATGTGTGGCTACATACAGTGCAGACTGGCGGGTAAATAAAGTCGAGTCAAGCATGATTGCCTCCTCACCTTTTCTCGGGATGCGCTGTCCTCCCTCTCTCCCTCTGTGACTCCCTGACTGTTATGGTATTAAGTTCACTTTATGGCCAGACTCAAGGGCCCAAATAATTAAAACAACAGACACAAAACCGACAAGATTATAAAACCATGACCATATCAATATTTCTACATCTATGACTGGTAACATATATCACGAAACCTAGGGTTTGCCAGCAGCAAAACAGCAACATTCAGTGTATTATTAATTATTTTCAAAAGATGAATCTATACGTCCGGTTTTGCCGTAAAGCTTTAAAAGTTCTGACTCGTGCTGAGCTCTTCTATTATGGAGCTTTACTAAAATAAAATAATAAAGGATATAATGCTAAAAACATACTGTTTGTGTACCTGACAACACAGACAATGCAACATATTTATTAAAATATACTGTATATAATATTGTATATAGAAGAGGAAGGGTATGACCAGTATCACAGTGTTTGTCTAAACTAGAGGATTTGTCAAAAATAATAGTGTTATATAATATAGTGTTTACCTGTGCAGGTTAGGTAATAGTTTGCATTGCACTTGTGAAATATGGATATTAATACACACTGAAGCAGATAATTACACTTAGGATGTGAGTGCAACAGTGAATGAGTAAGTTACTAAGACATTTTTATTTATAAAGCACATTAAAAACACAATTTTCACTGACCCAAGGGCTTTACAGAAGAATTAAAACAAGTTAGATTTAAAAACCAACAACCCGAACAGCTCTCTGCCTATATATAATTGTTTTTTCAGTTGAGTGGATGCTGTCAGAAAATTCAAGGAGGAGAAAACTGTTATCCCTCCTTTCCTTCTTCAGCACCATGGTTATTACTTCAATAAATTACTGAGGAAATCTTAGAACGGGGCCTCCAGGTTCCTTGGAGCCACAAGCTGTTTGTCTGATATATTTACGACAAGGCTAATGTTTGTATTACAAGTGTTTCTACAGTTCTGTGGGATTAAACGTGCAGGAGGGAGTGTTAGATTTATCTAGCGCAATGTGCAATGGAAGAAAATATCAGATATCTCCTTGGACGCGTCTGGATTCTAAGACCGACGGCAAACCCTGCTGCCCTTTACTTCATTATCTTTATGAGCTGCTCACATAAGCGTCAATCAAGGCGGATTGTTTAGCCAAGAAAATCCTGTAAACACCAATCCGAATTCAATTCCTCTGCAAGTCCTCAGTGACTGTCACGCGGTGACGAGGAGCGTTCACCTTACAGTAATCCAGAGCAAAGCAAGCCATCGTCACCAGAATTGATAGTGACACTGCTGACATTTCCACACGTATACACTCTGAAAAACAAACGCCTAATCCATATTTCTAAGAGGGATTTGCCTCCAAATTGCTCCATTGCCTGTGGTCCTTCTGTTTGTTGTCGTCCATTGTGGCTCATAGACTTTAAATAAACACCGCTTTGATAAGCCGGGGGCCAGACATCGACCTCTGACCCATAGCAGTTCCGATCGGGGTCCAGGGGCATGAGGTTCACCAGGTGACACAAGCATATAGCGCTAAATGAGCTGCCTTTCTCTGGAGAGGGAGTTCCATAAACATTGCGAGTGGATGAGGGAGTGCTGCGGGGAAATTGACTTTGTCCAGAGTGTGTTGACCAGGAGGAGAGCAGAGGTTAAGAGGCGCGGGACCCAGAGGTCTGATGTTTCTCCCACCCAGTGGACATCATTAATGGTACAATCATCAAAACCATTTTGAAAACATTTATTAACACAAAATTATGAATTGCAATCACTGAAATGATTTTCCCTCTTGTTCGAGTGCGTATAAATACACTTTTCACTTAAGACACTTAACATGAGCCCAGGAAAATAACTTTATATTCTATTAACATTTCCTTTGCAGGATCTGGGCCCTTATAGCTTCAGTGGTAATCTGAAATGCTCTGTGTAGGCTGTCAAACATGCACTAAACCACAAATTATGATTGGAGCCAATAACATGTCCACCCTGTTCCTCCCAGAAAGCGCTAGATTTATGGCATGTGTCCAAATAAACATGTCTTAAGGTTGTGGTGGAGAGGAATCATGGCTGAACATTAATCTGAGATCAGACACACACCTGTAAGAGTGATGTAAGCTGCAGATATGAAGAGATTCTTTGTCAAATCAATCTTAAGAAAAAACAACAACATAGCGTCTGTTTGCTGACGTTGAGTGTCTCTCTATGTCGCTTCTCTCTATGTTGCTTTTCACTCCTATTTCCAATTCCAGTTACCGTGCCCTTGCTTAAGTCATTAAAATATTTTTTCTCATGGTAAATGAGGTGTGCTCTTAAGTAAACACCGCTCCGAAATGTTTATTTTTGTCTCCGTGTAATTTCTGGACAGTACAGTAGTGACACTTATGCAGCTAAAGTGCTGAATGAAAATCTTTCCAGTAGTTCTTCATCATTTGTAACCGTCTACTAGGGTGGGATTGCTCATTTTCATATTTCCCTACTTGCCCGAAGAAATAAGTGGCATTTCTGCATCGACTGTGGACTGTGGTGTGCAAAGTTATACGGACTACCAGGATGTCTGAGTGCACTTCATATATTAATTACCATTAATATCAAGTGTTTATGCAACTGGTGGTTGGCAGAGCTGCTCTTTTAGATGTGTTTCTATATAATTGTATAATTGACATTCTATCCACAGAAAAAAAGGAAATACTTAATCTAATACTAATAAAAGCACTGAAGATGATGGATATTTCTTGCAAAAACACCATGAGAGAAACAAGTCAAGGCACTTAGTTTATTAGTTGTGCCTTCATCTGTTAACGGTGAGCTTAAAAGGAAAATATTTGCCTGTATTGGAATACAAAATATGGGAAAAGTATTATCCTCTTTTTGTACCAAACTGAGGGATGAGAGTTTGGTTTTACCAGCATGCTGTAGGTAATTTTAGGCCACTTTGTACACCAGCCTAATCTAGGATTCTGCTGTTGGCATGCCATGTTGATGACATCAGTAATTTTGTCACTCTGCAGACACACTGTGATTTATGACTTTTCCCATGCAGCAAAAAAAAAAAAAGTGCCCTCTGTGTTTCTTTATTACATTTTTACCTTATTAGTGTAAAATAGGCAGATTACAGCATAAGACATGCTCGGAAAAGAGCTGCAGGTCGAGCAAATACTGTGTGTTTTATACTAATAAAGTAGCAGGGTTGTGTGTAAATGTTTATATTATTTTACAGCGTGCCTTGAGGAGGGAAAAGATTTCCATCAGTGATGAATGTAGGTTATTACCTTGTATTGTAAGCATATATAAGTCACCCCCCCAAAGCTTCGCACTTTTATAATGTGGATTTCCCACTCGTATTTTAAAGTTAACATTTTTTATACAGTTCTTTCCCTCTTGATTTCAGTTTGAGTTTTTCGGATTTTGATGACGATTTAAATATTTTTGCTTCATTTAGGAAAGTTTTGATTTGTAAAGAGGTGAAAGACAATAAATCATTTTGCCCCCACCTTCCCCCGGATGGATGCCTCACGCTGACAAGAGTTGCATATAAATCAGGAGGTGGTTTAAGGTAATAGGACGTCTGTTCTATATCAGCCGGAGATTTTAAGCTCAGTAATTGCAGAGACTGGACAACCTGCTTTTCAGGCAGTGGACACTTTTTGTATATTTGCCCAGTGAGTGATTTGCAGAAAGACATTCTTGTAAAGGCCACCAGCATTGCTCTCTGAGGGCACTCAGGGTGCTGACATGTCATGTCTATCAACTCCAGCTTGGTTGTTGGCACAGAGCACACTCTCCCTGCCAGCGGTGCGTTTACCTGGTACAGTATGTGGAATGTAGGGGACCAAGACTTGTAACCGGAGAGCAAGTAAAAAAAAGAAAGAAAAAAATCTATTAGCTGTTGATACACACGATTTGACTACATGTAGTTGAGGTGTTGAAGTATCATCCCCACCTGGGGATATTAATCAAATAAATGCTGAATGGTAGTACACGGGGGTCCTGCTTGAGGATGTTTGTGAGTGCGCTGATTATTTGTGTGTTCAGGGGAGGATTTCCTGTCAGTAAACAAAGTAGTTCATAGCCCGAATGTCAAAACGGCTGAGCTGAAAAAAGAACGCTGCAAGTGAAGCTCTATTAGGTGCTGATAGTATGAAAGAGTTGTACAGTTGTCAGGTTCAGATTGATGAGAGTCGTGGGAGCATCTGTGTTGATGCTAAGTAGTTAATGTCAGCTCTGTTACCAGAAGGAAGTCTTTGCTGAGAATCCCAGTCTAAGCGTTGTTAGGAGAGTTCATTAATCATATTACTAATTTGTTTATACACGGTGGGTCCACTGTGTAACATTTAGGAGGATTTATTGGCATAAATTGAATGTGCTACTTATTAATGTGTTTGTATGGGTTTTGAAATGAATTAGTTTTAGCCTAAGAACAAGCAAGAACCTTTCTTTAGAGAGGCTGTTTTTTTTTTACTCAAAGGACAAACCTGCCAGAGAGAGCATTTCCTATTTAAAAAAAAAAGAAAGAAACAAAACAAATTCATATGTGACCTTTTATCTAATGATTTGTTTGGGATTTAAGGTTAATTTAACTGACCTAATATTTATTAAACATATCTAATTATAATAATCTTGGTGCAAATGCCACTCAGAAGGCCTTGAAAGTTGAATAGGCACATAAATGCCTTAACTTTAAACAGTCTTTATAAAATGACTGCATTAATGAGTGCAAGTATTCACTCGTATACAGATTTGAACATTAACACTATGCTAATTGTTTCATCTCTTTATATCAAATTGAATATTGTGCCCTTGTTTTTGAACATTGGCTCAAAAAACCCCTTTCACTTATAATTGAACTTTAAGGGGGGGGGAAGTTAAGGAAGTGAAAGACCTTATTGTTTTGGTGTCACCAGTAGCAGATAAGGCTAAAGGTTGCTAAGGAAACTCAGCCATCTGGAGCCAGAGCCCAATTTAGCGAAACCACAAAGTCAACAAGAACACGCGCTACGGTTGGGAGAGAATGAAAAAGGTCGTGATTATGTGGGCCATAATCAGAAGTCAAAATATATAAAGTAAAAGACCCTTGGATACCGTGACACATCATCATTAATTTACATCATTTTAAGTAAACTATCTTTCTGGGGCACAGGCAGAGGCACGATGACACATTTACAGTATATATAATGTGGGGCTGTCACTACTGCGGAAACCATATCCTTTTATTTATCCAAGGCAAGGCCAAAGGCAGCAATGCTTATATGTTTCCTATAGATGTTTTAAAACAACCACATCATTTGCAGAGGACGCATGAAGCTAATGTCTTCATAGTCTCGCCAAGGTCTGACAAGACAAGTGAGACGCGGTGTACGACACGAAGGGCAAAACATTAAAGTAAAAGCTCGTTTTTACTCTTGGTTTGAGAAATGTATAATATAAAACTAAAGAAAACAACAACTTCAATTTGTATTTGGAGGGACATCTGTACAGTGTAACCTTCACTGTTAATATACAATAATGTGTAATCAAGTACATTTAAAACATAATGTAAAAACTATGTTCTACAATGCATGTGTTACAAATCACAAAGGACTTTAACATTGCGTACACCTTAATTCAAAGCTGTCCTCTGAGTTTTGCTTTAAAAATAATGTAATAACTTAACCACCTCGCTGTGAAACACTGCAGAAGAATAGATGCAGTGAGACGATCAGTCAGCTGTTGCCAAATCATACTTAACTAACCACAGGCCTGAGAGCAGTTAGACCACAATTAAAATAAACCAAAGGGAGTTGTGTTGGACGTCATATGCAACGGCAACAACGATGTTCTTAAATATTTTGGCACATGCCTCTAATTCAAACTCTTCTCAGCTCATGAATGTACTTGTGTCATGATGGAAACCATGCAAGATCAGTGACATGCATGAGTATAAAAGGTTTAGCTTGACAAACTTTGCATCATGGGTAATATGTTAAACCTCAAATGTGCACTATGCGCCAATCATTGACAATATCAATGAATTCAATTCATCCAATACATTTCCACTTATTACAGTAGCAGAAATAGGTCTTAGCAGAAACAGCACAATTAATAATAAATACCATAACTCACTTATTTCGCCATCTTTCTCCTCTCTAAGTCACGCCTGCCCTAAAGCATGATTTCAAACAGTCAGTCATGCAACACACTAAAATAGCCATGGTAATGTCATCATCATCAAACTGACAAAGAATCACTGAATGCACCAGTGTTGTTTTGACTCACAGTTCACTAAAGTCGTGTTAAGTCATCAATTCTGGTCATGCACTAATTGGTGCTAATCCTGTGCTAATTGGTCAGTAGTGGAAATGTGACAAATTAGACACATGTTAATGGCAAATGCAGGTGCACTACCTTGTTAGACTTAATAGTGCCAGAATATTTATTTCTTACATCAAACTGGAGAAAAAAACCTTCGCTGTGCCAGTTTTAGCATGGACGACTTTTGCCACTAGTGTGGTACCTGTCCAAAAACAACTTGTCTGAGGTCGCTGCTGAACCAGAGTCTGACACAATGATTATAGGTGGTGCTCCGGGTGAGGAAAGCTGTGGTTTTTCGTGCTGAATATCTGAGAAATCCATTGTGGGCTTAATCTTTTTCTGGTGCAGCATTTGACTGAATTATTTGCCACAGGGAGGAAATAAATGTGTCCTCAGTTCAGTACCAGGGGCTCAAAGTGGAGAATCCTGAGTCCTAACATTGGTGTGGTGTGGTGTTAAAAAGTTGACTTAGTGTGTTAAGCTGGTAAATTTCTTTGGATCAACACCAGTGACGTATCTGTAGAGGATCAACTCTCTGGATGCCACTCACCTTCAAAATGGAGGAAGATGGAAATAGTGAGCTACTGTTAGTGGTGGTGGTGGGGGGGAGACAATATCTGTTTATCTGACAAGCCATCATGTCATTCAGGTTTTAATCCATTCACTGGATACCTGCCACAAATAACATGCAAGAGGCTCCAGGGAACTGTACCACAAACTTCCTTCTCTTTTCTGCCTCATGACATGCTCCAGCAGGCTCGGGCAAAACAAATACAGTCGTCACGTAACATCTTTTTGTGCTTGTGTGAGAATGAGCGAGGGCGGACGGGCGGGCCAGTGTACATGCAGCATACTTCATGGAGAAAAATGCTGAGCTTGGTGCGTGTATGGATTGTCATGACGTGTTTCATGCAGCTCGGAACACATTGTAAACTCTATCAGTCACCCAATAAATCCCGTTGGAGGGAAAACATGCAACACAAGATATACGGCCGTTTAATGAACGCGAGCTGAGGTGGAGCTGGTGTAGTGGACTGGTCTGAATCTGAACAGGAGTGCATGCGTTCAGCGAGAATGGGGTGTAATCCACCGGGACTAAGTTCAGTTTGGAGAGCACGAGGCCACAGGGGGGTTGAGACAAGGCCCTGTAGTCACAAGGGGTTAATTGTAGGTGTTTAAAGAGCACATGTCGTTAAAGAGCCGGTGGGTGGAAAGAGTTCTATTTATACATGGCAGAGGTAATGAGGTGAAATTATTCTGTCCGACAGAGATGGGATGTGACCACAGCAGGCTGGTGGAGACTCCCCTGCCCCGGCTTAGACTCCTGAGAATGTTTTCAGTCCAAATACGGGGGCCAAAATGTAAGATCGCTAATTAATTCCCATTTACATACAGCCAGCTGTGGTTTCCATTGAGCCCTGGCTCACGGAGCCAAAGGCACCCCTGTCACTGGGGGCAATTGATTGGCTAATTAATGATTCCCCAGATGCGACAATTAAACTAAAATTAACTTAATAGATCTCAGACGGCAGTACACCGTGGTTGTGTTTTCATTAGCCATGTTTACATGATAACACATATAAACACAGAGTCTAACAGCAAAGAATTAGACCCGAAAGGCTTTAAAGAACCACGGATCCCCCTCTCAGTTTTGAAGTGGTACATTGAGGGAGATGTTATCATGCACACTCTGACGCAGCTATTTCAGACTGAGTTTTAAAAATTGTATCCAAGAATTTCTAGGGTGTTTGACAAAAAAAAAATCCCATTTGTTCCACCAGAGGGATCAGATAGAGAAGTCCGACAAATAGTACGGAGTTGTTTTGACAATGCTAAGTAACGCATCTCAGTGTGATGAGTTCATTTTCATTATTCCTCGCTTGCTGTGTAACTCATCCTGCAGATGCGAGAAAAAGAAGAGGAACTAACAAATCATACACTTCAGAAGGGATTTGTGATGCATGATATGCTGTTTGTCTCTTTCAGCACTATATAAGACCAATAATGTTTAGTTTATCACATGCACACATACAGTATGTAACTGACATCCTGCTCTATGCCGAGTTTTGATGGACACTGGACGGGCCACAACTGGAGGTTTGCAGTTGCCAGAAAGTGATCATTGGTTACCGTACATACGAAAATAAGAAAGAAAGACAAAGAGCACACTAAGCATGCAATTTGGAGCACTCCAAATGGAAGCCAAATGTCCCTTTTCCCTTGTTTGATACTTTTCTGAATTTACTGCTCAACTTGCTTTAAATCCATGTTAAGTGGTATTTCTTTCCCCAAATGATTTTTATTTTAATCTTTTAATCTCTTTTTCGGAGAGATTAAAATAGAGAAGAAGCAGAACATGGGAGAAAAGTGAGGCTGTGATTAATTAATGCTTACAGCAATGAAATATCTGTCATTCGCAGAGCACTTTCCCCCGTGTGCTCGGGTTACATGTACTGAAACAGCGTTTGTCTGTTTTAGTGAGGGCCCAGTTTTTTACTCTTCCTGTCTGCCTGCTGGTAAAGGAGAGAGGCCAGCCTGCTATGGCATGACGGTCAGTGGCACCCACCCTGCATTTCCATTGGTGCCTGCTGTCCGCGCCCAGGCTGAAAAAAGGTGAGATGGATGATATACACAGTCTCGCACTGAAGGCTGTCAAATACCAGTGAGAGGCCATCTCAGTATGGGTTGGTGTACTTTTGGGAAGAAGGCAGAAGTTTTATGCTGGCTTCTGTAGGAATATGAATCCAGATTAAATGTTAAAAGGCCAATACATTTAGTGCCTTTGTTACATCACAGCAGAGGAGAATAAATAAATATCGTCAGCATCGGCGACATGCTTGCATTTGGCGCGCTCAGTGTTGACAGTTGAGACGTCATGAGCTGGATGCAAACTGTGTTTCATTATGCGTGTGTTTGACTTAAGCACAAGAAGAGTGGCCTGCTTCAGGCAAACCCACACAAAACGGTGATTCACAGCCTTTGTGTAAATATTCTTTTTGGCGCTTGTCTTTCGGTTGTGTCTCAGTATTACTTTTCCAGAGTGAGGGTGACCTGCCGTGGTCATACAGGGCCTGTCTGGGCCTTTCTCGCTCCATTAATTCATTTCAACCTCACAGAAAAAACACCACTTCTTTTTCTTAAACCTTGCCAAGAGAGGAAACTATTTATGTTGTAATTAAGGAGCATGTTCACTTTTTTTTATTGGCTTCCTAAAACCTGAATGATGTCATTATTTTTTTTCTATACTGCATTTTTTTTTTTTAAATCAAAACGAACCTGACTACCATCCTCAGATATTGAATACATGTCTTATAGTCTCTTTGGAGTTATCATAACCCAACACATTCAATTTTGAAGTGAAGTCAGACAAATACAGGCTGTAAAAGTCAGATTTAGACAATAATCCTTGTTTTTCTTCTTACGTAAACCCTTACCTTCGTAAATAAGACTAAAATCGAGCTAGTCTTAGTCAGACTAATATATCTGGATAATGTCATTCATAGTCCGATTACTCCTGCATGGATACATTTAGTCAGACTTGGCATTCTGCGCATGCGCCAAAATTTCCTTCCTGGCCTTTGACCTGGAAGGAGACGACATATAAACTGCAGTACTGTGGCAGGAAAAGAACAAACAATGGCGTCGGTGACAGTGAAAGTTACGGAGAAGACCCACTTTTGGACTTTTCACGATTTAACATACAGAACTACAGCCCTGTGTTTGTTTTCCTGTGACATAAAGATCAGCAGGACACTGATAATACACACTAGCTTATAGAGAGGTACAGCGCCACCTATGGAGGCGGAGTCGGACATACACAGCAAGTGGTCCGATTGCCTGTCTTAGTCGGACTATGGCCTTAGCTCTATTAAACTGTGCATATAAACGTACTGACTGATCAAAACTGCCAACCTTTGTTATTCAAGGATACAAAGTCTGTTCTTTGCAACACCCAATACAAATTTGGCCACTTACAACAATCAAGTCCTTGTAATTTTATTTATTAAGCGGGTCTAACACATCTCTTGCCCCTTTCTCAAACTCCCAAGCACCTATTAACTATTGTGGAGGAAAACTGCATCAATTGAACCACATTTCAACAGCACAAATCCCAAACTGAGTGATAGAGCTATATGTTTGCTGTATTTTGTTTTGGAAACCCTACAGCGGCCTTTTGATGGGATTCCCAGGTCTGTCCTGGTTAGGCAGCTGCTGGAGAGATCATCATTTGTGTCTGCAAGGCACCCGCTGAGAGTCCTGAGCGCCATGGGAGAAGCTCTCCCAGGTAATTTCCATAAATATGACTAATGTGCCTCTTTTCCTCTTTAGTGAACGTCCCTCAGGGAGAACAGGGGGATAACTGCGTATACACCATGACATCTGCAGACCAATAAGTTATCCACAAATGTGTTTCTGGATTCACAGATTGGTAGCCATGAAAGCGATAATTCAAATATTTGAAAATTGCTTCAGGTAGGGATAGAATGGGATAAAATAAAATCACTGTGTGTTGTGCTTGCAAATTCATGCAATGGGCATAACAAAACTTTTTTTCAGAATGGCATTCATATACAGCGGTACATATTGTCAGCTGGACCTGGGCTCAACTTAAAAACCATGACTCAATTTCCTTGAACTCCTGAACTGCACAAACTTGGTCGTTCTTTCTCAAAACAGTAATAAAACCCAGATTCTTTATTTCCCGGTGTCACAGTCCATTTCAACTCAGACTGTCATCTATGTCATCTTTTTCTGTTTTGGTGAAGGTCTCGGTGTAAACCCTATATACCTGCCTTTAGGCACAATTAACTTCATGCAGAAAGGCCTGCACGGGTCATTGAGTGGTCCAAAATCAAAAGAGGCTCTATAAAACCCGCTGCTCCTGCCAGTATTGTCATGAGGCAGTGAATGAAAAGAAATGGCAATAACTTTCTATCATTTTGGTGGACAGTTAGACAGGAAAGGAACATAAAGCAATAAAAGTACAGCCATCCAAGGCCTTGCCTCTCTATGATAGTGTGTTTCCCTTACAATCTCACATAGCTATGACCTTTGTAAGTACTTTGTAATGAAGTCTTATTTAAATGATCAACTTTATTGCTTTAATCTTTATTATGATCGTGTATAATTAGATACTAGAAGCCATTTCATTTAAAATGATATATTTGCCAGGATGCAATTATTTGTCCACCTCAGGATTTAGGTAAACATAAACTAAAACAGGCTATATATATATATATATATATATATATATATATATATATATATATATTTCAACAAGAGCTTAAAAGTTCATGTCCTGCTATTCCCATTGCACAGCTGTTACATATGTTTATGCCCATGGGGACAGTAGGGTCAAAGGGCAAGACCTCCAGTGTTGTGATGGTTTATGCGGACACAACTTATGCAGCATAAATCAAATCCTCAGACTCCAAAATATTTAAGTTTTTTTTTTTTTTGTTGGTCCTTTGAAATAAAATCTCAGTGCTCTCCCACCTCTTCAAGCATCCCCTCTACCTCAATGTCCACACACGCTAAAAGTTCAACTGTGCTCAGGAGAGTAAATCAAACTCCTCAGAGGAAGCCATTTATAAAAGCCCGACATCCGGCTTCCTTTTTTTTCTGATTGCTGATTACACCTCTGAGTTTTTCAACGCAGTGTTGCGACTCACCTCACAACCAGCGCAGGACAAGGTTAAGAAACCTCCAAGCTGTAAATGAACCACATACATTATCTAAGGCCCCCAAAATTTGATCCACTGATCACCGTCTCCTTTTATACAGCAAGCCTTGTGAGCGCTTGTGGAAATGATGAAAGAGAAGAAAGCTCTTAATGGCTTTAACAGTGGGCTGAATCCCTGACTTGTCTAATATTAAATCACAGCTTATATTTCTTGCAGCTGGCTGAGCCTTGAATGGCAACTCAGACACTCGTTGCAAACCAGCGCCAAACAAAAATCTTACCTCAAAATAAGTCAAAGTTGGGCATTCATTTGCATCGCTGACTAATGGAGGCATAAATATTGTTGACTGCCTCAGTCTGAGTAATGTAAGGATGTTACAACACAGCATATGGTCTTCTATTTTTTTTTTTTTGAAAGCCAATGGCCTTTCAGGGGTCACAATTTAAGTGTGACATGCAAAGAACAAAAAACAATAGTCCCACGGCTGGTTTAAGACTTAGAATCTGGAAATGAAGTGTATCCATGGCAACATAAATCAGATTGATTGAATATTAATAGTGACAACCACCTACCTACACAGTTAAATATAAATCCACATGCTCAAAGTGTCCTTTGTTGATAGGTATGTCAGTGAAAATTCCTCAGATGAGAAAAATATCAACAAAGAACCGATGACACGTTATATTATTCAGAAAAATCTCAAAAAGCTGGATTAAATTACATCACTACCTGATGACAGTGGTTATTAGTGAATATGAACTATTACTAATTTTGTGTAACACGAAAATAAGTATTGATTGAACTGGATTTAGCCTTTAGTCTTACTGACTTCTGTGAAAGAAATACAAACCTATCATAAAATGAGGAATAAAACGTAAAATAGCCATATTTTAGTCATGTAGCCCTTCAGTGCTTCTTTTTATAGTAGATTTTTAATTTTTAACATTGAGCACACATTTTTAGTTATTCTTTGAGACTTTCTTCCTCCACTTCATGAGACCAAACTCACAGGTCTGCCCTGACATTGCCTCATCCACGTCCAGCTGTGAGTGCGTTGTAAAAAAAAAGAAAAAAAAAGAAATGGGTAAAAGGCTGCTTTCATCAGTAATTGATAGGTGCTGGTTTTGGTTCAGTGGCCTTGTGTCACTCTTGCCACTATGTGTTAGGAATATATCAGAGCTAGAGCAGTGTGTGAAGGCGGGGAGATGGTGGAAACAAGTGTGTCATGACCAGAGAGAGTGGCACACATGCCATGCTTGTCAGGATGACTAATAGCCCAGGGCAACAGGTCTCACTGTGGGGTGTTAACAATCAGCCAGGCCTCAGGTCGTAGCCTGACAGCCAGCCACATGACTTGAATACAAGCTGGTCACCTGCACTTTGTGGCTTAACAGGACCTTTTGTCTCGCTGAGCCTTAATCAACTGACTTAACCCTTTTCGCTGTAAAAATTAGCATTGCTCTGAGGCGTTAAAATGCTCCACACCACACACGGGTGTGTTTGACATCAACAACAACTCGGGGTAAAATCAGGAATCATGCTGAATGAAAGTGGCTTTAACAATGACACGGAATGAAGGACATTTTGGTTAACACGTGAGATCAAACACCATGCATGGATCGTTTAGTCTCTTTGCTGAAACTGAGATTCTTTATTTGACAGCTCTGCTCTGAAAGCAGTACATCAATACAAATTGACATTTACACTCCCCCTCAAGAAAAGTAAAGAGTGAAGCTGCCGGCTCAACATACATGATCAACCTCACGGCCTCCCCACACACGGAGACTCCAATTTTCGAAATAAAATAGTTTTATTTTCTAATTTGGTGTTGCACATCAGAAGAGAAAACAATAGTTATATACAGTATATATATATATTAAAATGTATTAATTTTAAATAAATGTAAGGATGAAAGACCGCAGTTTAATGGCAGTGTTTAAAGCCAGAAATATTATTGTGTGAAGAAAGGGTAAAGTAGTCATTAAATTGAGTTGTATGTAATAAGAATGAGTTAGGAACATATAAGTTTATACTTCTCCTTTTCTACTCCTTTTCAGTCATGTGATGAGAAGGAAATGTAAATGTGTTATGTAAAAAATTGTGTGTGTTGAACACGTTTGAAATAAACTATGTAACTCTATATCTCAGTAAAATAAAAGGGGGGCTTATTGGTTGGTTCTCTTAATGCCAAACATGCATAATTAAAACAGGCTATCATATTGCATTATCCAAAAAAAAGGAATATGATTAACCACTTACAATAAAACTAGTGAAATATCCATGTGACGTAACTTTGCAATCAACTATGAGGCCTTGCTTAAAAAAGTGCTTTCTTATGTATTGTGTAGTATTATTTGGGCAGTTTTTATGCTATGATCTGAGTAAAACCATGTGTGAACAGAGACAGCAACAGGTTAGAAAACTAAGAAGCTTGTGGGTTGGCCAGCTTCCTGAACAAAGTCAAGTCTCCTACGGTAAATATGACTTCCTCTTCCTTCATAGAACCCGTTCTGTCACTGTGCAGAAGTCACACCTTGACAGAAAACAAATTGCACATCGTGTTACATTATCATTATTATTATTATTATATGTGCCACAATAATCATTTGTAACAAAATGAGTAAGTCAGTGTTACACAAGACGCACCGTGTGACGAGTGGACAGGACACACGTAGGCAGCACCGGGCTGAGCTGAGCTGCACTCAGGAGACCTGTTTACTTCCAGACTTAGCAGTGCATGCCACCATGCCACAGTACATTGGATGTTATATACAGCTGGTCATGTGATCCAGTACGCCACACACTGACATGAGGGATCTGCACACAAAGGGTGTCGTTTTATAAATGACAAACTCAGAGTAAAAGACTTCTAAAACTAAGAACAGCATTAAAACTGAGTGACGATTCTGGACATAAGTTCAAAGTCCGTATCTGTTTTTTTGTCTGTCTTTTTATATCCACAGGAAAGTGTATTGTACATGTTGTACAGATATATGGGGCCTATCTATTCAAGACTATTACAGAATACATACAATGCTGCTCCACACCCACATTCAGAGGACTGTTTTGCCAGCACTTGTTGACGCCTCTTTCATTTACGTCCGTCCATTTCCACGTCGGTGTAACACTGCAGCTCATGTTTGTTAAAACAGTGTTAACAGCCAATTAGTCATGAGTTGAGGTGGCAGTTTTTTTGTTTTTTTTGTGCTGCCGTGGAAGACAAGTGCTTTCCAATGGCATTTTATTTTCCAGGTGCATTCTACTGGTTTTATGTGGTGTGGGGCAGACAGCTGTGCCCACCGTGTAAACAGCAGCGTCGATTGTGTCAGGACAATAAAAAAAAGACCACCAGAAATGTATTGTCAATTGTAACTGATTTTTAGAGCCAAACATTTTTTTTATTAAATTAAAAAAGTGTTGTGTTATGAGCTATAGTGTGATCAATCTTATTTGTACTATTCATGACAAAATAAATTAATCTGTAACAAAACTGATAGTTATTTGATAGATAGATAGACGGATTGACAATTGTCCCATTAAAACATGCTGTAAGCTGATTTGTGCCTGGCTAAAGTCTATGTTATGTTAAAATCTAAATGATATGCATATCGTGTTTCTTTCAAGGCCGTTGTTTTTGTGAGTCATGCAGTAATCGAGGGGAATTTTTTTTTTTTTTCTCCAATCCAGTGATGTGACTGCCTAAGGTCTTGGCAAAGTCCTGCACAGTCTGGGAAAAACTCCACTGAGCACTTGTGATTAAGTGTCTTTATTTAAGCCCATGAACTCAAATGAGCAATCAGAGCCAAACCAATGCTATGAACGTCCCCAAAACCATGTTGCTGGAAGCTGTGAACAGTGTTACTCACCAACTATCATCATTTCTCTCCCGTTAGCTGGTATTGCAAATTATACTTTAGTTAGTCTAATAAATATTATATTACAGTATTATGGTGTACATTAACAAAAGGAATTATGCATGATTATGGGCTAGATCTTGTCATGAATTTCCCTCTAAACTGACAGATCTAGGACACTGGAACCTCCGAATGCATATGCAAACAAGACTGCAAGCAATTTAGGTCATTTACCATCTACAGTACATAATATAGTGAAAGGATTCAGTGAGTAAAGACCATGGGCGGAAACTGCGGCTGAATATGATTGACCATGACCTCAGGCGATATTGTACAAATACCTGTCATGCTATCATGATAGACATAACCACAAGGGCTTAGGAGTACGTTGGGATATTATTCTCATTTCACACAATCTGCTCCTGCATCACAAAATGAAACCTGAAACGGAATCATTCAAAGAGAAAGCCATATATCTACTTTGTGCAGAAATGTCTTTCAGTTATGGCCCAAACTCATCCATGATGGACTGAAGCACAATGAAAATACATTCTTTTGTCAAATGAGTCTAAGTTTCAGCTTATGTTCGGGGAGAATGGACGCAAACAAACAAACAAACATGCAGACTGCTCCAACAGTGAATCAACAACATCCACAAATGCAAGAATGGGAAAAAAAATCCAAAATATAAAACAGCCATAATTAGAATTTTCAATTCCTAAACGTGAAATATGTAATGTAACCCAGTGGTAAACTCCTCTATCCAAACTTTTTTTGAGTGTGTTCTAGGCATCAGTGTTTAAGTGTTGTAACTCTTCGGGGAAATGGGGTTTGTGTATAAACAGAGACTTATATCAAGGCCTGGGCTAAAGTTGTTGCAAAGAGGAAAAGAAGTGCTGAGTGAAAGGCTGAGATCAGGCTGAAGATGAATATAACTGGATGATAAGACATGTTTTTGTCTTCTGTGGTTGAAATGAAAGTTTCCGGTGTGCTGGCAGCCTGGTCCTGTCTCTACCTGTCTGACAGGAGAATTTCCTCATTCTTTGTGTCTCAATCACATCACTCGCCCCCATGATACACTAATGCCAGGGAAGTTAGATCATGTGACTATTTTTATTTAGTCTAGTGGACAAGACTCTGTGATGGGCGGCGTGGAAAAGAAATGGCAACACTGAAACCTCGTGATACGACAACCGAGCTTTTGTTTTCATTCCCTGTATTGTCTCTAAATAAACAGCCCAATGCTCCATTAAGCTCAGTAAATTATGATAAGCTTTTAACACACACGGCTTTAGTAGGAATGAATAGGTGTGATTTTATCTGCCTCAATGTGACACACAAGTATGACACTAGCTGGGTGTGTGTGTGTGTGTGTGTGTGTGTGCCGGAGTAGGTGTGGGCGTGTGTGTGGATGTGCTGAATGTGCTCTATTTTTAGTACATTTTCAAGGTATGAGGTCAGTTTTACTGGGTTAAACACAACCCACACCTCAGGGTGATTCAGTGGCACTAAGATGTCAGAGTCAGCCTGGCTGGTCAGTTCAGACTCTGGAGGCAATATCAGACAACCACCAGACAATGTGGCTATCCCTGGTGTGATTTTCTGTTTAAATGTCATTGACACCCGGTGGTAAAAAGGGGCCGTGTTTCAGACGTTCCTTAAGTTTCTGTGACATGCATTTCATACTAGAACACGCCGTGAGTTCAGTGATAATAGTTTGCAAAAGGAACTTCATACTTGTTTTGCAGAGGAACGGTTGTGCCCAGTAAAAGGAGGATAAACTTTGTTGGCCTTCTTTCTACATGGCTTTTAATCTCCAATGTATGTAGGAATGGTGTGAACGTGCCAGAAGAATGTGTTTTGCGAAGATGATTTCCGGTGTCCCATTCCTAATTGTCGCCTTCTTAATGGTGACAGACACATTTAAACTGTCAGCAGCTGAGACATCTGAGGATTCATGTCCCTGTCACTGTGTTTGTTGCATGTGCTTGTACATGTATGGCTTTCTATATATGTGCCCTTTCTGTCTTCTCCTTATGCAAAAGACTGTGTGTGTCATAGCAGGTTCAAACAGCCAACACACTAACCTGTTTAACTCACTCGGCGCCTGGGCCACTGATGGGGCCACTTTACCGCTCTGGGCTGGTCCAGCCCCTTAAACAAGCTGTAGGGCTGCAGCAGCGGTTAGAACCCAAACCAAGCCTCCATTCACCTCATAAACCCAGCTGTTTATTTTCAGAGGCATGAGAGGAAACACTCGACAGGGCTTATCAGATCCAAACAGTCGCACGTCTTTGTTATTTTACACACAGGCCTTCTCTCAGCTGAGCCTCATTTTCAGTAATTGTTTTCTTTCTTGCTTGGTAGAATAACACGGAGGGCTACATTTAACACAAGTGGTAAGGGAATCCGTTAGTGTAAACAAGGCAGATACAATGCACACTGGGGTTTTGAGCCTTTTCTGTTATTCTATGTTTTTTAAGGGCTGGGCTGAAGCAAATATTGGACCAAACATATGTTGAAGTGAAATTGGTGAAATGAAATACAGGCAATTTGATGCAAAGTCACTAGCCTCCAATTCAGGCCTCTGTTTTTGACAATTACTGCTTCATTATTACTTGTCTAAACATCAGCTCCACTTAGCATTTGAGCTTTAAACCAGACCGACATGCATTAATTAAGGTGCAGATTAAATCCTTGTCTACTTTTAGGACAGGTTCCCAAAAGAACAGACATCCTATTAGATGAGCATAATACATGTAAAGTGTTGTGAACATAGAATGCTGCAATGCTAATGCCTCTGTAGTACACATGGTCAACATGGTGGCAGTGTTGCACTGTCCTTGGGGCAGTATTAACCTGCTGAAGACATGCTGCTGATCATCAGGCTGTGATGCACAGTGTGCGGAACATATCAAGTCAAAAGTGCTGCAGGTTGTGATGAGACACAGGTTTAGTTATTGCGGCAGTGCTGAAGAGATCAAATAACTTCTTCTTAGGTTTTCACTAAGCACGAAATGTTTGCAGTCAGCCATGACTGACAACACGACCTCTGTTCAGCCGCAAGGTCCTCAGACAAGCCAGCATTAGAGTAAAGTATCAAGCAAACATCATCCAAATCCCCCCAGTGCACCTCCTTATACTGCCAGCAGGAACCCTCGTAGATGGGCTGAGTTCCTCTCTATGCCCCTACTGCCCCGTAAAATACTAAACGCCCAGGATGATGAACATTAATCATGATCCCGTCACTGCTAATACACTAACTGAGAGGTCATACAGAGAAAACACACGGAACAAGATGCATGTGTCCTGCACATCTGGTGTTAGATGCAGACCTTTGACATCTCTACTGTGATGATGAATAAAAACAGGGAAATCAAGAAAGCTGTGTATGGGTTGCGGATAGTGAATAATGTAATTAAACATCGGTTTTACACATGGTGAACTTTATTTGTGTAACCCTCTGTAACCGGAGTGAGCAGCACTTTGTACATTTGCAAAAGCCATTTATTTAAAAGGCTCTTTTCAATGTGGCAGTGCCAAGAACAGTTTGTGACTTTTAGCCATTAGACCCAATTTAAACTTCTCCAAAGTATTGAACTGGCCGGAGACATTTAGGAAAACAGCAAATCCCCTAACCGTTTTATGGAGGTGGCAAAACAAGCACTTTTCCTTGAATGGACTCATTAAACCCACTGGAGGCTAAGTTATTAAATAACTGAACACAAGTCAAAGTGGACATTAGAGCTCAGGTTTGTTTTCACTACAGACCTCATTTTGGGAGCTGCAAACAAAAACTGCTTACAGTTAAAGCATTTAACATTGTTTTTATCATTAGATTAAAATAAATGAAGTCATAAAATGGTGAATTATTGTACATTTTAAAAGTGTTATGTTATTTAGTGCACATCGTTTTGTCCTGCCCCTTACGCACACTTTGAAATAACTCCATTATCAGTGGACTGAGCTGTTTTTGAACAGTGGGGACAGTGTTTCTCCAGAGGTTTGCACACAAGTTCCTCTGCAGACAAATGTCCCTTTGATTGAAAAGTTGTTCCCCTCCTCATTGTTTAAACACGGGTGTAGATTCTGGTGAAAATGGCTGCTGTTGCTACTGCTGACCCCCTCCCCACACTGGGCCTGTGAGCCCTCCAGCAGTTTTCAGAGATTATTTGAGTACATCCCACTGTGCCCCACCCTAACACACACACTCCTTGTCTAGGTTTTCCTCCCTCTGAAGTCACTTCAGACAGGCAAAAATACAGCCCAGACATCCCTTGCTTCACTCTTTCATGTTGAGCATGTCGTCTCTAAGGCAGGGGGCCACATTGCATCCTTTGCAGTGTCTACAGTTTTTATCTTGTTGCATCCTCTTGTAGCTCAAATATATCAACATCTGTCCGTGCCCCTTTTTTCTCTCTGTATGACTAGATTATATGAATAGGATTAGCTGTCCAGGGTGCAATATGGATTCCTCAGCATCTGTGGTTGGCACAATTGTATGCCTTGTGGCGCGCAGTTTTTGGCCCGTGTCACTGGCATCGCACAAGCCCACACCCCGTGCCATGCTGCACACTCTTCACTATACTGACATCCTCCACTCAGACCAGAGACTGTAAACACCACTGGAATGGACCACACACACTTACAGATTTTTTAATGAGCTGCTTGATGCAGGAGCATGCATAAAGGAACACATGTCTCCATTACTTCAGAAGACATTACACTAATTTACATTCATTTTCGGGAAACTTGCTTTAACCACGGCTTGTTGAACACTCGCACTTACTCCAACCTGCTTAGTCCAACTTTAACCTTGCTATGAACATGTCCAACCTTTAGATACATCTAACCCATAATATGACCTTTATTGCACACATATTAGTTTGGTTTAGGGGTAGTATGGGTATTATCCTAACCCTCACCCATATGCAGTAGATTTGGGACACCTACTGTATATTACTGACACTTCCACATCTCCCTGAGGCCTCATTCTGAGGCCAACTTAAAAATAGCACTAAAGATTATGAATGGATTTTAATGCCAGAGACAAATCGACAAAACCCCAGGTGCACTTGCGATGTTCCGCATAGAGAGTAATGCAGTAAGTGAGGTACTATATGTGAATGGTTTGTACTTTGGCGGCCATGTGATAGCCAAGCTGTACTGCAGCTGGCCACTCAGTGACAAATACCAGTCGACAGGACAGTCCACAACAGTTAACATAAATCTTAGTGCTCAAGACCAGAGCTTCGTTTTTCACGTCTGTCATTGACTCCATTGTACGAACGATGCAGCTCATGATTCCCATAAAATTAGAGAAACTAGTCAAAAAGCAAGGCTGTACAGCAATTTCCTTTCTTGTTTATCAGAGTGACCTTTGACATTAACAGCCTCTTCTGGCTACACTGTTTTTAAGTGCCTACTGTAATTAGTCGAAAGCCCAAGGCATCAGTCAGTCACTGACACAAAGTTGCTCAAGTTCATCCTGCTGTGAACCCTGAAACGTCTTTACAAATGCTCAGAGCACCAACTCATCCTGTCTGCTGTCCTCGTACTGCTTGACAAGATTTACAACCGCAGAACGGCGCATGCAGGCTGTGCTGTGTCACAGTAATTATACAAGCAACAATTCATGTTTTTTTAATCATCATCTGCATGGAGAACAGGTTTAAGCTGAGGCAGCTATAGGGCTGAGATTAAGCAACGTCATGTCCTCGAGATGACTTTACTGATTTAAATTACACCTCCGCTGTCAAACGTGCAGAACTACAGCTTATGGGAAAAAAAAACATGTAGCACACCATAAATAAACAGCTTTACAAATAAATAAGGCAAACTCCACATCTAATGAACAGGGTAATGCAAGCTGACAAGAACAATGCATTTATACCATTTAGTGAACTCTTAACACCTAATTATGTATAGTTACAGTAAGGATATGCTCACACACACACACACACACACACAGATCATGAGCGCCGCTGTCTGCATAATCTCTCGACATTGCGAGCAGATGTGAATGTGTATTGCACAGGAACAGTGCAGTTAGAATGTAAACATTTTTGTGTCAGGACAGCTGTGAACACAGGGTGTTTTAAGATCAGCTGAAGAGAGATCTTTTTGTTCGAGTTGAAATACAAGTTACACTGAGCAAATCCCTGAATCCTTAAAGCCTTTGTCCTGGACTGAGGGTGGAGTAAAACTGTTGAGTATCAATCAAGCAATTGTTTGTAGGTATGTTGACCTAAATGAATTCCTACGCACAAGATCTTGTGGATCCATGCTAATACATTCTAGTTCCAGCTATGTACAATATGAATGCACAGCTCATAGCTTTTTATTAGGATATTGTCATACAGCCACAGGATGACAGGACACCATTTATCACAGCATTAAACCCACTACAGCAGGCTGAATCTATGAATTCATGACGTAGAGACGAAAATTAGGATTCATCAGAGCAAATTTTCCCAGCCTGCCCCAAAGACTGCACATTCTTAGATGCTCTTCTACCACAATTGTAAAAAATGTATTCTCTAAGTTGCAATTCTTAAACCAGTAAGTATTTATTTATTTATTTATTCATACGAATTTAGAGATTATGGTGCATTAATCCCGGGAAATCCACAGTTGTCATTTAGATTTCAATATCCCACATCCTGATGTTTGATTTTAACATTAACTGAAGCTCCTGACCATTATCTGTTTAGTGTCAAAGGCTTGGCTGAACAGATAATTGCACAAATAAGCAGGTAAACTGGTGTTTATTATAGCACTAGTGTCTATGTGTACTAGAACACTTCGCTCATCCTTTATGAGTGTTGAGGAACATTCTAATACCAAGTCAGAGCAGACTGAGAGCATAACATTGTGTTAGCTAATGAAAATTAGGTTAGTGAATGTTTTTAATTTGATTTAAAAGGTTATTTAATTTAATCTCTTTAAATTGAATAGGTTGTTTAATATGTTAAGCTATTTTTGAGGGTCACAAAAACAAGAACATGCAAGCATATAAGCATTTAAATAAGGTCCTCTTTTTGAACCCCTTTATTTAATTTGTTCAATATAACACACTAATTCTACTACTATACAAGAGTCCCAAAAGCGACAAAGTCACAGGCAAGGCAGGAAAAAAAAAACAATCATGTCACTGATGATTTTTCAGGGGTCAGAAAAGGAGACAAAAATTCCATGGTAGTATCCATGACAGGCTGGCTTTCTGGTCAGAGGATCCAAATCATTACGACCTCGACGCTTGTATCATCCCCAGTGAGAACAGCTGGGTCAGAAGAATAAATGAGGGGGTGCAATCCACTCAGGTGGGTTTCAGGTTACCACTCAACAAAATGTTTTTAGTGTTGACTTTCACCTTGTGGTATGCCTTGTGCTCTCTGGGGCCTACTTATCATGTACAGCAAGAATGATGGATGACCTGAGGGAGTGAGGATCCCCTTGAAGACCTGATGCAGCTCATAATTCTACATGTAGAGATGACTGTGTAAGGCAGTTTGGGTCAATCGGTGACACGATGCACTGTAGAAACAGGTGCAAAACTGTGATTGTCACCCATGTTTGTCATGCGCTTTTGCATATTTTTCTTCTAATAACCGCCTTGTCATACAAGGTGTGAAAAGTACAGTGTCAACAGAGATAAATAAATATGCTAACATGTCGATTCATGTTTTTTTTTTTGGTTCATCCACAGCAACGGTCAGTGTGCACCTGTGTTTATACAACTACCCTTTTTAATCAGTAATTTAATCAGTAAAATCAAGGTTAAAGACTCTTTGTTTTATATGTATATTTTCTTTTCTACAATAATTGGTCATCATGCTCATATCATCTGGTCCATTACACATTATCAAGACCATTTATTTCAGTTTCACTTGTAGATGTGGGAGGAGATAAAACAAATGGAGCAACTTTAGGAGAAACCGTGTGCAGAAAATGTCTCAAAAATCTCAAAAACATGTAAATTGCAGGTTTTCGGCAATGCGCAATAGAGGCAGAGGGCATCATCTCTCAGCCTTCACAGGCACAAATTAAATATTGCACATGATACACTGTGGCAACATTTGAAAGTATGTGGGCAGGTGGATGAACGCCTTCGTCAGGCAGACGGATGGTCAGAGAGCATGTCTGTAGTCAGGTCTGTTTATCCCGGAATGTGCTCCTTTGATCTGTGGATTATGGTCTCATTATTTGGGTTGAGCTCAGATGCCAGCCTGGATTATACAAACCCAGATATGTAATATTATACAGACTCGAAAAGTAATACAGAAGATAGTTTTCCAAATTAAAGTAAGCTAAAAATGTGCTTGTTCTAAACAATGTATATTTATAAGAATTTAAGTGATTTGATGGGTAGCATATCAAATTAAAGTCATTAAGTCATTTTCAAGGCCAAAAGCTGCAAAAAAGCAAATGCATCATGAAACAATAATGTACCTTCGTACACTGTAGTGTTCCAGACATACCACTTCAAACCACTGCGCCTCAGCTAATCGCCAGCATCAAAGAACGATGACTATTTTACAGACATATTGCTACAGTAAACTGAGTGTCCTTTGACAATGTGCAGCAATCAGTGATGCTTTGTGTTTTATGAGGCACATTCCTTTTCAAAAAGAAATGCCAACGCAGTGACCTCAAAATGAGGAGCTGTGTGTGAGTGTGGCTGGGCTGAGCCACACGCTGATGTCACTCGCCAGCTCTTAAAATCCTCTCCGTCTATTGGTCCCGCTTTCACGGGCCCCTCCTGTAAGCTCATGACTGGAAGCGTTACCTTGAGATGTGTGCAGTAGCAACGGCCTGTTGATCAACAGAGAGGAGCGAAGCACTGCTGATAACGCATCCGAGGTGCATCAGCGCGCTAGACCAATAAAAGCTCCATTATGATAAAGATTAGATGGCAAAAAATGTCATATCATTCCGATAGTGACATCTGTAGAGGTTAATCATACACCACATCTTACCTGACACTGCTTTACAGGTATGCAACAGAATGGGTAATAGCTGCTTTGCTGCAAACCTTATAAAACTTCACCTTTTGGGGCCAATATTTATAAATGACATTAGCGATTATTATGTGAATATTAGCCAATTAATTAATTATACATGTCCTATTCAGTTTTTTCATCCATTTTGAGTGATTACACTGCGTGAAGTTGAACACCAGTGGAATGCTCCACCAACCTTTGGTGCAGAGATTCTGATAAACAGAGCTCCTCCACATGAACTCCAGAGCTTTTGTCTCCAACACCTCTGGCAAAAAAGGCTCCTGCATTCCTACCAAGGGTGAGTCAAAAACAAAAAAGTATGGCACATGTAGATTTCTCTACAGTTACTCAGTCGAGGCACTCCACTCCACTCCCACTGTGCAGTCAATCCAATTTTTACACAACAAAAACAATGACAGAAATCACTAAATAAGTTTTGTTTAGTTTCTATCAAACATTGGTATAACATCTTTGTTAAATAAGTAGAAAGATAAAATAAGTGTAACACTTGTCTAATGTGGGCTGATCTTTTTCCACATTTGGTGTGAAAATAAGTCAAAATGAACATGTCAACACAAGGACTAAACTCTGTTAAAGAAAATAATGTAAGTGGTGTTTATGAATATTAAGGCAGAGTTAATAACTTGGGACTGTTGTGTTTTGATCAGATCAAATAAGGCTGAGGAAAAACATAAGTTACAATAACATGTATGTTTCATGCCATTTAGTCTGGAACATTACAAAAATGTGCCTCAGATTAGGATGAAAAACAATTTATATTAACATGAACTGCAGCTGTAGGAATTACAATGAACTGTATATCCCACAGTATATGAAATATCCCTCACCACAAACACAAACTATACCTTCACCACAGCTGCCAGACAATAATTACAGCCTTGTCGTGTTTCATGTGTTTTACATTTCCTCTCTTGGATGACAGTGCAACAAAGCATTCCACCACAAGTCCCACGAATGTGGTTCGGAGGCTAAACCCCCTTTTATCTGAGTATCTGCTGATCAGACAATAGAAAAATCGAAGAGTCTCACATTATAGAGAAAGAGGAAGCACAGCTTTTACTGTATGCGCCACCGAAACCGATGCATGTCATACTGCATGAGACAAGCGCGTGCATTTTGTACTGACGTTGTAAAACTAAACACAGGACATGTGCAAGTCAAATATTTGCCACTCACTCGGTGATGCACTGAACGTCTTATGTAATGCAGGTTTATCAACAGAATCAGCCTTTGATCCAGCCGTCACCTCCGCTAAGACATACAGAAAGGGCCCAGCATTTACTTACAAGGTGGGTGTGGTCAGGGATACACTGTGGTTTCCTATGTGGCAACCGTCTCGTTTGGGCCCATGTTAAAGGGGAAGAATAAAATTCAGCCAGTGTTTGTACTCGGCTCCCTTTTTTGTTTTTAATCCACTGCCAGTTTCCTACCACAAATCCTCCCTGTCACACATCACACATTATGTTGGAGGGAAAAAAAAAGAAGTTCATTTCCCCACAAACAGGTCTTTGCATTTATGCTGCTTGTGACTCAGTACAGATACTATTACCCAGACACTATAATTAAACTCATGTTATGAATGCACACACCCTTTCTGTATTTTCCTCTGCAAGTTAAGTAAATGGGTGCAATTATAATATCTCACCTGTCAACTAGGCGAAAAACACCTTTCATAGAACAGATTTGATCGTTTTGTTTATTTTAATTATTTATTTAAATACTACACTAGAAATAAAGTGAAAGCTCTCGGTCAGGGACATGGGAATCTCTCTCTTGCTCCCTTGCTTACAAGACGACACTATAGTGTGCAAGTCTTTTTGGTGATCAGCGTGTCGCGTTATGCACAAAGACTTTGTGATATTCATACTTCAGACTGTATCACCAGTGATTTCAGACACAGAAAGCTTTAAACTGATGTCTCAGCTCACAATCAGACATTCTCCAGACAGCCACAGGTGAGTCATTATAAGCATTTTTATTTGTGTCGCGTATATCCTATATTCAAGAACCAGATTCTTACATTATCAAGGGATGTAATGGTTTACTTAGTTAAAAATTAATCTTGATTAAAACCTTTCTTTCTTTCTTTCTGAGACTGACAGACACAACGTGAGCCTCTGACATCTGGATTCTGCAAATATTGTAAAGGTGAGTGAATGATAAAATCCCCTTTGCCAAAGACACACACACACATATCCTATGCATGGGGGTCATAGGTCAGATAAAATCCACAGTGATGTGCTGCTCTGCTGTGTTCTTTATAAGGAATCTCTCTGTTAAAACACATCAACTTCCCATTGGCCCCCCCCCCACATACAACACCCCCTTCCCACTCATTTGACCTCTGACTACTGGGGGCCCCTGTGCCACAGACTATTGATTCCTTGGCAATGAACTTGAATCTTGGGGCCACGGAGACGACAATCAAAGGGGCATTGTCTCTCCCTCCATGACAGATTGCAGACCAAACAATACGTGTTCACTTTCCCTCATTTCTCCATTCAAAGAATGAACCACTTATCCTCAGCTGTCCTGGACTTTTTGACCATTCAGTTCATGCGGAATGCATGCATTTCCTGTGTATAGAAGATGTCCTAATTACTCTGACAGATCACCGGATGATAACAATCGTCATACGCCCCTCGGTGTAACCCGACCAGTTTTAGTGGCAGGAAGTCAGCAAAGTCCTTTGAATGTTATTTACAAAGAACAGAATAAGAAATTACAACCTCTATCATCATATATCATTAGAACACGAAACACTCACTTCTATGTTTATCTGGAAGAAAATAGAAACCTTCCTTGTACAACACTTATTTAACTTTCAGAAAAGAATTACTGTTTTTAATTACAGTGAGATATCGCTGTCATGAAAACTCAAATGGCATGATTGCAAACATATTTCCTCTGCTTAATTACGGGGAGAAAAGGTCCTAATGATTCCGGTGAAAAGATCTAGTTTACTTTACCTCAAGCTCCGTTGAATTATATTGGAAATACCTTCTTCGACTTCTTGTCCTGGTGTAAACAGGAGGCATCTGAGTTTCATTACAATGAAGAAATGAAATAAGCAGTAGCCTGAAGTCGCGTAGTGGATGGATGCTTCATTAAAAAGCAATGCCGTTAGTGGCTAATTACCATGGGGCACCGTTTTCTTTAGCCTACTGTAAACACACACATTTAATGAATATGCTCACTGATTGGTGGGAAAGAGGACCTACACATCACATGACTTCATTTAGTAATTTGATTATAGGGCTTGAAATTGCATAGTTACAAAATGTACAAAATGATGAACAACAAGTATTAGTGTAAGTGCTTTCTCAAATGTAAATAAGAAAACCCTTTCAAATACTGCCAAATGTGTTTACTTGAATAGACAACTGGGCCATAAAGAATTTGACTTTTTTAAATCACACGGCCTCTGTAACCCGTCTATTGAGTTTTTGTTTGTCGCCGCTTGCCATCGCTACCTGTACCCGTCTCTACCAGCCTATTTGAGTTTCAGGGGTAACATCTCCAGTACAGCAGTGGTCAACCTTCCTTTAAGTAAAGTCTGTAGACTTTTGTCTACAATCTCATTGAGAGGGCACTGTTGAACGAGAATAATTTAATTCTCATTAAGAATTACTTCCAATTCATGATTGCCAAAAAAAGATCAACATGCAACCTGGAAACTAAACTCATGGGGCATATTTGCTGTTGTATGTCGGCACGTAAGACGCCAGGCAGACAGAACTCTGATGGATTGCGGTGAAGTTAATATGTCAAAACTCATTCATCATGCTCTACACTTGAGAGTAGAACATTCAGGCAAAACAGCCCATTTACCAGCCCCTCAGTAGCATTGCTCATATCAAAATGTCATTATAATCCATGAAAGAAATTAAGATTAATACTCTCATTTTCGACTACTGATTAGACATGAAGAAAAGGGTCACCTCAGACGTATTGGATTTCATGTAGCTTACATGGATTTTATTTTTTTTTGTCCCCCTAATGTTTCTCTCCACAGTGTGAAACAGGGGAGCGACAGTGATTCAACCTCTCATATGTCAACCTTTTATACGCTTCCTTGTCCAAATAGCCAATCAGGATCCATTTGGGCAGCAGTGGCCTGGAACAGGAACTGACAGGCCTGGCAGAGGTGTTCTGCGCCACATGTGAGCCATGGAAGTCCTCAGCAGCCCTGAGTTCAAATCCACACTGTGGTTTGCACATACACTGCTGATTACCACACTGCTGGTGCAGACGTGCAGGACAAGGTTGTCAGGTCTAATTGTCTACTGGACAGAGAGTGAAGTCACCCCAGTTGATGAAGGTGATGATGAAAGTTTCCTTTCCTTCAGCCTTTGATTAGTTTGTCACAACACGGATGAAGTCACATTCATCTTCTTTCTTTCTTTCTTTCTTTTTTATTACAGTGATATTTGCACTCGCCAAACTTCACACGAATGTTTACTTTTCTTCTGGAAATGTCTATGATATTTCAAATAGATTCAAGTTTCTGCCTTTAAAGTGGCAACAGTAAATGGTAGCACACAGCACAGGTAAGTGCATGATAACAAAAACCAGTCCCTTCTGCACAAGATAAATGCATTGTTACTTGGCAACCAGCACTGTTATTTTGTTCTTCATTATTTTTATTTATCCTATGTAAACACCCGCTCTTGTACCGTGGGTTCTGTCGCCATATCATCTTTCAGGAGGCCTGCAATTTCACTGTCCCACCTCCACGCTCGGATTAGTTTGGTTTACACAAACTGACTCTGGGCTTTGTGAAGCCATTCAGACCGCAATCATTGTTGAGAGCCCAATCAGACACTTCAAGACTCACAATTCTCTGTTTTCCCACATTAGAGAATTATGCGGCAAATATAGAGCATTATAACGTCTTCTGTTGACGTTACTCAAAGCGCTTCAATAATATGAAATAAAAAAAAATATGGTCTCTATCAGAAGTGAGAATGATACTATTTCAGTGCAGTGCTTCAGTTACTGCACCTGCAGGTTGTGATTTGCTAGTACAACTCAGTATTAGTAGTAGAAAATAAGAATAATCTTTTTAAAAGAACAGTTGAAAGAGAAGTTTCATGAGACAACCTACAGTCATTTGTCTGCGAAAGGGAATTATGAAATGTCCAGAGCTGCACCACCAACACCACCGCAGCTGGTTATCGTCACGTCTAAGACTTCCACCTTTAAAAGCACGACTCCAAAAATTAGCTCCATCATGTAAACACTGTTTACAGAAAGTTCAATTCTGCTCTCTATTTTGCTGGGCACGGATTCGATAATGAAAACAAAAAATGTCCAAAAGCAACGTCTTGAGACCCTCTTGTGTTTACTTTGTTGACTCGGGCTAATTTGTCTCAATTGCGCAGTCACATCACTTAAACTGTGTGTGTTCTGTCAAAACCAAATATGACATATCACCGTGACTTGATTCGTCTGGCATGTTTTGAAGTTGTGTACTCTTTCCATGGCGGAGCATTAACCTAACTAAGCTTTCATTAATTTCATTGTTTTCACTCAGCCTTTACTTCTTTCCAAAAAAGATTATGTAAGCCTATGAATAAGACCGGGATTTTAGTTATCATTGAATACCAATAAAACATTCCTGCCAGGAAAACTTGGCCAGTGTGTGTTATCCTCTAAATCCTACACAACAGTCCTATAAAGACGTTATCCATTTACATTTCATTCATTAGCACTGCGGGGCATTGTTCAGCCATCTCTGAGAGTGAATTCAAATACTTGCAAAAAAAAGCACATTTAGAATTGGAAATCATTTTAGATTTTATAAAAAATAGGACGCAGCAAGCCTTTCTCTGTACAGCAAAACTTACAATTAATTCAAAAACCTTTAATTACAGGAACGTTTATGTAAAAGCATTAAAAAGCATGCAGGGAAACATGCGTGGGCCTCATTTGAGGCTTCTTGAGAATTTCCCTGGAATATCCTTCAGGGTCTAAGTTGTTTATTGAAACCAAAAGCATGACTGTTTTTGCAAACTATCCACAATCCATCCATCATCCTATACAGCGAGGAACCAAATGTGTCTTCCTCCGCCCAAGGATTTAAAGACAGAGCGTACTCAGCTTCCATTTTGCTCAGAGGGGATAGAGGTGTTTAGAGAGCCTGTGTTTGATGTCGCACAGACACCGGTCAACGTCATCACATACAAGGCAAATACAGTCCTACTCGCTTAACTTCAAATCTAGAAACAGTGCCACGTTCATATTAAAACATCTATGTTTCTAACCCAAACCAAAACAAGATCACTCAGAGAGTGCAGTAGACGTCTGCCAAGGCTTCACCTGCTTATAGCTATGACATCTTACAAGAGAATGACAAAATGCACCCTGATCTGCATCAAATCTAGATTAAACTATGTCTAAGGGTCTTTAGTTTTACCCATTATAAGAGATCGATATTTCTTAAAAATCTGACTCGCCAGTGGTTAGATTCTTACCAAAATGTTATGAAAATTCAGATTGATCAATCAAAAACTGTAGACAGAAATGTGAAAACAGAGGAACAAACTCACAGATAAACACTCGCAGATGTCTCTCCTACAATAACAAATGTCTTTGTCCGTAATTTCCATAAAATAACAGCAAATAAAAGACAAGTTGGTCATACATTGCTGACCTTATACGCCCTTCACATAATTGACCAGTGTATGTTTTATCAGGAGACAACTGTGCATGCTTTGAAAGTTTGCATTTTGAACGGAGCCCGTGCCCACCTGTGTCTGATGTAAGGCACAGGGAAAAAAAACAAAAGATAGGTCAGAATTTTCACACTACACAGTTTGTGCAGGACTGTGAAAGCTCTTCTTTTTACTTGCCCAAGCATCCTGCATACTTTATAAATCAAACCATCAGTGGGAAGACAGGTTGATGACGTCATTCACGGTCGATTTCCACCAGGCAGCAGGGCTTTGATTAGGGCAGTAAATCTCCTCCTGTTTGTCTGCCTCCTGAGTGAAAGGGCAGTTTAATGATCAGGCCTCCATATGCTGCTGTATGTTCATTTATCTGACTGGGTTTGGTGGAAAGTGTGTGTTTTGCTAACACTGGTATTATATTGCAACACGTTTTTCAACAGATTTTTGTCATTGCAATTTAACATTCAACTTACAACCTGGTTTGAATGAACACATAACTGTGTTATTCAGTTGAACAGTTTGGAATTCTAGTAGTGTATGCTACATTATAGGAGCTGCGTTTAGTTTTGGGGCTAAAATAAACTCTCAAAACTCTCACAGTAAGGCCATTACAATGCTTTAAAACATATTGTTATGCAACATCTCATAAAATGGTAAAAAACGGCAAAATCAAGAATGTAAAGCTCTATGGTTATGAGTCTATATTATTTATTTAAAACAACAACAAAGTACAAAAAAAAAACCTACTGGTTTGACTGAGAAGCTGCCAGAAAATATGTGATACCAATAGGTTTAGGGATCTGGTAAAATCTCTGCTATGGCCTGGAAAAGAAAAACAAAACAAAGTTCATAGTCAATATGAACCCAACATCATACCATTCCACCTCTACAGCGAATAAGTTATCAGGCATCAGCTTCACGTATGCGTAATTGAGTACTGAGGCACCATGGGAGTCACATTCACCCCAATGCCCCAAATGTGCACAGGATATAATGAATGTTCAGGACTGTCTCATTACTCCAGTGTACACACTGAGACTAACATTGCATCCCAACATGCATTTGACTGTTGTCGAAGCTGTCATTGCTCAGGAAGCCTATGGTCTTAAGTGCTCAGCTGTAAACAAATCAGGGTTTATTAAATACACACTTGTCACTCTCCACTAGCCATGCATGGGGAAATTTATTTTGACAAACGTTGCCCCACAAGACTTAAGTGTCCCTGGCTGACGCCAATAGATAAATACCTCTGAATTAGGATGTGGATTGAAGTAAGTCAAGGTATGCTTTTAAAACGTGGATTTCTCCCTATCCCTGTGGCCTATCTAAGGTCAATAAACAGTCAGTGAGGGACACAGCTAATCGCTTAATTTAATTGTGTTGTTGGAGTTTAAATGTCACACTACTGTACATTAAGGCTGCAACCGCAGAAGGACTTTCAGAACATCTTCATCTGCAAAACTTCAAGTTGACATGATAGCTTTCCAAAAGAAAGAAAGAGGGAGCGCGAGAAAGAAAAGTAAAGTATGTATATCATTTTCTACACATGAATTCATTTATGCATATGTCTGCTGTACTGTGTGTGTGTGTGTGTGTGTGTGTGTGTGTGTGTGGGTGTGTGCGAAGGAGTTGAAGGAGGAGTGGAACCTAAACCAGTGGTTCGGGTGGTTGCATCATATTGGTGCAGGAGTGCTAAAACAAAGCAGGGCAAAGGGCCTGAAGTGGCAACACAAGAGACTGACTGGGGGTTATTATTTACACAGCAACATCACAACCTTTTACCAGCTCTCCTGAGAAGAGTGCCAACATTAGGAGTGAGTGGGGGAACAGGAGTGAGAGCTTCCAGACCTGGAGTAAACCTTGGCCATTACCTTCAAGCATACACACACATACTGTATATATACTTAAATCTCCACTCGCCCACTTGGACAGTTTTGTGTCTCCTCCAAGCTTGGATCATCTACCAGAGGCCTGGTCGACTGAGGGTTCTGCATATGGTCTTAGCTGTTCCTATAGGACTGCGATCTTCTGGACAGAGAACTCAGATGTGGTTTCTAGCATCTGTTGGAGCGACTCTCTCAGTTTGGGGGTTACAGCTCCTAGTGCTCCTAACACCACTGGGACCAGATCTTCTCTAGCTCCTGTCTCAGCCCTTGGTATTTCTCAAACCTATCGTGGTCCTATTGACAACAACTATGTTCCTCTTCTGGACAATAGAACACTGAGCCAACAGCTGTATCTTTGTCAATCTGAATGTTGGGTTTCTAAGCATCCATAGGTTCCACATCCTCTGCATATACCCCTTCTCAATGGGGTTGCTCTTATAGTAACATTCCATCAGATTCTTATTCTCTGCTCTAGTCCACTACTCATCAAGTTGTCCAGGTTCCTCAACACCTGACATGAACCTTGTTTTACATAGCTATGCACATGTGACAAGAAGGTAATGGAGGGTATTTAATTTATTCTGTGCTATTTTGGCAGTTTTACTAAATTGATCCTGAACGTATCTACTCCTGTTACAGATTCTACGATTTAATGGCACTTGACTTTATCACAGCTGACAAAGCACCATTAAAACAAGAGAGATTTAATACCGTTTTGTTTGTGTTCTCTTGACTTTCTCTGTGGTAACTGAGGCCATGTGTGCAGTGTCACATGTAATCTTTGCCTCAGATCCACAGAGCCCAGACAGGTAGGTGGATGGACTGACAAGAGGTTTGCAAAGAAATAGAAGAATGTAATACTATTTACATCAAAAACAGCCCCAGGCGGTCCTCATGTAAGTCAAACAACAAGACGGGATGTGGGGCCATAATATGTGTGTGTGTGTGTGTGTGTGTGTGTGTGTAGGCTGGTCTGCTAATGCTTTTGTTTGGCGACGTCAACTTGACTTTCTCAGCGGAACTCAATAATTAATTACAAATTCTTTTATATTTTGTGCCCTCTTTGTTTCCTATTGGTTTTCTCCTCTTTCAATTTTATCTGCAATCAACTCTTAACATCTCTTTTTGTTCTGTCATGTGGGCTGAGTCATTTACATAACAACAGAGTCAGGCACAAAAAGCCTATGGGCATGTGACAGAGTTGTGGGATGGGGCACATGGACTGGGAGTGAGAGAGCGGGAGTGAGAGTGAGAGAGAGGGAGAGAGAGAGAGACAGAGTGAGAGAGAGAGACAGAGAGCTTGCCCATGCTAATATCTGCAGCTGGGCCTTGGTTTTGTTCTCTATGCAGCTGGGCTGGATGAGAGAGCCTGGATTCCAACACACCCCCATCGGCATAAATCTTGCCATGCTTGAGGCCGCGAACACTGCAACAATGCGACCGGGTCATTCTAAGCCAAGTCGGCTGGCTCTGCACATACACACACACACATAAAGACATGCACATGCTCACAAGTAAATTGTTGTTTTCTGGGGTTGTTTGTAGCTTTCCAAGGCGTTTTTGTTTTTTGTCTTGTGGGATGCATATATTAATTATTTATCATCTGACCGAGGCTAAATGAAAGCCAAGACGATGCTAATTATTCCTTTCAGTCTCACTGGCATTGTCTACAGAACAAGACCAGACAATATTGTGTCATGTGCAGGGGTCAACTCTAAAATTCATTTCAATGATCTCTTGTCATCTTGTCTTGTCAATGTCTGGAGCATTTCAGAGGAAAAAAAAAGTTATCCTATGTCCTTGAAAGTTTGCAGGTCTTGAGATACGGTCATTTGGCTGATGATTATTGACGCAGAGACACACACACACTCAGCGTACTGCAAGACTGTGACAATCCGATGTGCTTAGTGCCCACAAGACTGCTACAAACTAAATGGGTATGGATTTGAACAGAATGATGCTCAGCCACAGTAACAAACTTGCTCTCAAAACATTTGTCCACAGCTTTCAATGTATCATTAATGCGGCCATAAAGAGCTCTTTATGTCTGAGTGGACAGTGTCACTTTTTGGAGTCAACTTTGACGAGATGAATGTGCATGGTGAGCTTGAATGCTTTGCAGCTGGGTGTGAGCCGGGTGCTGGTGACAGCGGGTACCAGGGCACAAATCCCATGGCAGAAAGGGCATCTTTGTTTGGCCCAGGTGCTCTCTGGATGCACTGCCCTCACATCCTGCACAGACTCATTCATTATGCATGAGCCGTACATTTAAAATCATGAGCTTCCTGTCAAAAGCTAGAAAGGGCCGGCCTGGCCAAATGCGCTGTCTGTGGCTTCAGAGGGAGAATAGAAGCGCAACATTTTCAAGGCACTGAAAAGGCCTAAAGTGAAGGCCATTGTGGCATGGACAAGCATTATAAAAACACATTGTAGTTCCAGCTTTTCAAAATGCAGTACAACAAGGCCTCATAGTGCAGTCAAATCTCTCAGCTTACTCGACATGGATTTTCACAGTTGCTGACAAGCAGGCTCTGTATGGACCACATTAGAAAGTAGTGTCTGAGTGATGTGTCGTGTGTTTTGCACAGATCTTTGCAAAGTTGCACCAATTTGTCATCAGTAGCTGCCATACCGAATAAGAATGCTGAGCCCACTTCTCTCATGTGTCCCACTGCTCCCATGAGAAGATGTGGCTCGGTAATTACTGGAGGATTACAATAATCTATGTTTGGAAGCATAACCTCCCCCTAGCCTTTGTGGCTCAGCACGAGATGAATCCAGTACAATTAAGCCATTTTGTTTCACTGCATGACTGTTCATTTGCATTATCTACACTAGTGGCTTCAGCTCTCAGACTGGGTCCCCCTCAGGTTCTCATCGCTGCATGAGTTCCCTTGGTTACAGCTCAGTCTCCCAAGGGTCTGGGGTCAGGGGGATCAACTCCTAATGATGTGATCAGACTACTGGAGTGACTGTTGCAAATATAAGAACTATCTCAACAGATGTCTCTCTTAAGCAGTCATATTTAATATACCTATCCTTATTCCACACAGACACAGGACAACGGTTTAAATCCGTACCGTGGCTGACTTTCATGTGATGCATATAGAATCCATTAGTGTCTGCACTTTATAGTTTAAAGCCAGTTAGCCTTGGATCAGTAGGGTGCCACCCCTCTGGATAAAAGGATCCCAACCCCGAGCAACAGCCATAGCCTGAAGCAGAGCTGTCCACCAGCCAACCAGTCAATATGACCTGAGCAAATGGCCCAAGCAGGGTCACTGCAGGTGGGGACATTAACCATTAAATGGATACTTCTGCTGTCTGTCTGGGGAGGGAGAGAACTCAGTGGCCTCTGGTGGGCTTCAAAGTTGGGGGCGACTCAGCACAGCTTGACTTAAATAGGATTTGGAGAGTGAAGTCCCTTTATCAGGGCTTACAGAGATGAGACCGTATACCTGCTTAAGCAGATCCCCGAGTCAACATCCTGAGAAAGGAATTCTCCGAAAAATAAAGACATTTTAAAAAAGTGCTCATTTTAGTGTTATGTGACAGCGGTAACTTCATTTTTAGTGTCAGCCTCCCCACTATCTTCTTTTTTTTTAACTGTTTGTTTAATCTGTCTTTATTTGTAAATGTTCAAGTTTTGCTATTTTTCACAGAGACATAAAGTTAAGGTTTATCCTGATTTTTGTCACCCCACATCTTAGGCCAAATCTGGAGCCACATGTAGAATATTGGCAGGTGATGAAAGGTAGGGTTCACCACCCACTCTTAGAGATTTAATCATGAGCTGTTCATACCACAGTCAGCAGCCGAAACAAATTCTACTTGTCTATAGTTTTCAAATAAATTGCAATTTGTAATGATACTTAGGAACAGCAGTTCATTAAAAAGAACTTATTAAAAAAATACTAAACACACTCATAACATCCAAACCTATCCGTACCCAAACACTCAAAATTTCTTCACTTTAGAATTCGCTCATCTACTCAGTAGGGACTTAAATAATGTGCACATAAAAAAGCACATTCAGGTCCCCACAACATGGCTAATACCTGCAGTATGTCACAAACACACACGTGCATGACTGGACTTAACAAAATAACACACACACACACAAAATAAACTAATAACAAATACCTTTCAGCTCACGGCAGGGTGTGCCGATATTTGATTGAGCTTCCAAGTTTGACTTTCATTTACTATCCTGACAAGCTGTCATATTAAATATGTTATTGGTATATACTGAGATCACACATTAGTGGAATGGAAAAATTAATTTGGCAGCAAAGCAGATTCCACTGTGAGGTCAGTGTCTGAGGGCCAGGATCTGGATCGTTAGCAGCCTGCTGTGGGTCTGTCTGTACCCGTCCTGCATTATGAGCCAGCTATCCTGAGGCTGCCATAGGCAAGATATCCAGTCATAAGACCCGAAAAGAAAGGCATCAGTCACACTTAAATGGATCCTAGATTATTGACTGTCCACCCCACAGAGCCCATTGGTGGGTGGTTGGCTCCGCTACAGTCTCCAGGAGCTGCCTATGTTCTCTCTTGTGACCCTTACTGTTGCTCGTGGGCATACTCAGCATAATAGCCATGAACTGCAGGGTCAGGTCCTGCTGTGCCATGCTACTTAGTGGCCTCAGTTTTGTCAAATTAGTAACCAATCTTAACTCTTGTTCTGTGAGAGTACCTATAATTACTCTGACAGCAGTGAGGTAGCAGTATTACCCACTGCAGGTGGATAGACAAGAACAAAAGCACTCCCTCCTCAGTCTGCTGATAACATTCTTTCAGTCCAACACCAGGAGGAAGTAGCTCAGGATGTGTTTTACATCCACATCAAGATAATCTTCGGTTTCAGATTTTCTATCATTCTGTGCAGATTAGAAAAAGGGATTTCCTCAAAAACGAATCATTGTTGTGACTACTGGTATGCGAATGAAGGGAGTGACAGACCTACAAGAATCAGAAAGGGAGTTTTCTGTCATGAATTGGAAACTTAATGATTAATGACATAACTGCTGACCAGCCTCATGTACTGTCTACTGCTGAGACAGAAAATGTACATAGCTGACTTATTTGACATACCAAATTGAATTGAATTGAAAATTGACAGACTAACCTCATTGCAATGGTCAGCAAAAAATACCACTGCAGATGCCGCTAAATGAAGCAAGAACTATTAACGTCTGTGAATGCAGCATCTAAGACCAAGAGGGTGCTATCTGATCATTGGTACCACTTAGTAGAAACCTGCTGAGACCTCTGTTTATGCATTAAGTGGAAAGCAATAATGAGCGCTGGCCTCTCACAGTGCATGAGTCAAATCAAATTCCCTTGCCAATTAGAAGGAGATTTACACACGGCCCTGTAGCAGAGGCTAATCTTCGGGGGCGATCTATGGTGTTCCTACACTAAAACAGCCTCTTATATTCTCATGGACCACTGGTGCTAGCTCTTGTGGTGGGATTTGTTTCTGTTTTATATGTTTCTGCAGAATTGGGAGGCTGGAGCCAGTCTGTGTGTAAGCATCCTGCTTGTGGAGCAAACCTGGCAAATGGCCCATTCAGGACATTTGACCCAGTGGATTTTTCGTTCTTATGTGAGGAGTTTTTTTTTTTTGGAGCTTGCAGTTTTCCTTTAGCAAGGGCGAAAAGGCTCAAAAGGGTGGAAAGTAAAATATTTTCATAAGTCTCCTGGACGCCAGGTTGCATAAAAGGTTCCACAGGCATTTGCATCAAACCTGGACTGTTGAGACCACAGATTTTCGTTTTGTTGCCATAAAACTGCCCTTTCCGAAAAAAAAGTATATATATATTCCATTTGCTTGACTCTTATAAAGTCGAATGAACTAAAAAAATCAAGTTAGCTCCCCAAAGACGAACAGAGTGAGATATATTGGGCATATAAATGTAAAAATAAACCAATGAATTAATACGTTGAGTGTGCTTTGCTCATCCAAATTATTGGGCAATATGGCTTTCAGTGAATGTAGAGAATTGTGTCTTATCTGAGTCACCTCACACCATGAGATTTACTGACGCAGGATACCTTTTGCAATTCTCCTTTACTACTCCTTTGGATGATAATGGTGATTACAGGCTAGTTTGCTGAGGTTGTCTGGTCACAGTAATTGCAGGTTAGTTGTCCATCACTCCATGGTCTGCTGGCAGTGAAGAGAAAGGAGAACACAGGGCACCGACAAGAAAGGATCCATTTAAATAGCTGGGTGCAAAGAGGGACTGATATTGTGTGGATGGTCTTCTCAACTTGCCATAACTGCTGAAAAATATGTGCTACTGTTAGATAATGAAACCATTCTTCTTCAAAGTTATGATATCTGAGGGTGTGAAGTTATATGAAGCAAATTTATAACTTAAAGCTTTATTCATTGCTAGGTTTTTCAGAGGTGGCCGTACTGCCACTGGGGAGCTCCACGTGCTGGAAAAGTTATGAATATCCTCACACCACATTCAGCACCTTTGACAGAAAAACCCACAATGTGGACACAAATATGTCAGCATGTGTTCTGAGGTATGGAGTGCAAAACCTTTAGGCATGGACCCAAACACAGAAACCTTAATAGATAAAACTTTATCTGCAGTAAATATCGGACTATCAAGTCTCTCCCCTGATAATGTAGTGATTGTTTGACATCAGCTTGTGTTCATTTGCGCTTGTAGCGCTGGAGTTTTTAAGGTATTATTTACCTTCATGACCTTATCAGTGTCCAGGATTAAGTCTGTTTGCGTATGGACAAGAATGCAATTAGCAGAGTCACCCACTCTGATCAATGCTGGCATATCATTTGCAGTCACCCATGAGCAAACAGATTTTTTCTCTTTTTTTTTTTTACCAGATAGGGAAGGAATGTCAAATAGAGCCTGAGGTCCAAATAGCTGCAGGTTGGAACAACATTGCATAAGAGGAAAATAATTATTTTGTAAACTGCATCAAACTCCTCATGAAGTTGCCCGTCTAATGCCTGTTCACAAAGCCAAAGAGTTTTTGTCACCCCACCCTAGTTCTCATCCCACTGTTCCAGGTGAACAAAAGATATGGGACCCCCTGCTGCTTTGCCAAGTGACCTCATCACAGCTCCACCGATCAGCCCTCGCTCAGGCAAACAAAGGTTGGCCCAGAGAAAATGCCAGTGTCGGTTCTCACAGTCACCCCGATAATATCTCCGTCCTTCTAGCCCCACACGCATTGACATGAAGCAGCCACACAGATAGAGTTGCAAATGGGCACTTCTATAAGTCAAAGCAGGCAAGGGTGGGACACTGGACATCCCCCCAGCGGACGCCTTGTTCTCCCATTAATTGATCGCTACTTGATCTTCGATGGTGATTCAGGGGAACTCTCTAGGGCAGGCCACCAGTCTCGGTGATATGTGTGGGAACTGTGTGAAGGCCACGAAGGTGCACCTGCTAAATGGCTGTTTCGGCCTATTCCCCCAGCACCCTGCCCATTGTTAGGGATTTATATTCAGTTTCCCTCTCAGATAGCCACTCAGTGGGCTGCTCTCCTTTCTAGAGAAGGGGCTGCTTAAGAGACAGACTTGCTTAGGTGGGGAGAATTGAAAGAGTGACACAGGAAGAACTGGGATAGATGAGGAACATACAAGTTCAAGTAAGTTACTGGTGTTCAAAATATGTGGAAAAGACAAAAAACATTGTAGGGTATAAATAGTGAACAATATTTTTTAAAGGAAGGAGGATCACAAGCCAACGATTAACTTTAATGACAGCCTGATGTCCTGTGGTCTGTTGGGTGACCCATGACCCTCATTTTAATGAGGGCCGTAATAAGGGACATTACTCTGTCAGTGCAGGGACTTGGTCAGAGAGGGATGAAAAGATGAAAGGTATCCACTGAAGTGTGAGCTGCAGGTGGGATAGAAGTTAAATTAGCAGTGAAACACAGGTGGAGGAATGATGTGTAACACTAACACAGTAGCCAAAAGAAAAGGCAGTAGAGGAGGAGTGAGAAGCTTAATTTTCAACACTTAGTGTACAAACATCTCAGCATTACAACATCCATCATGTACAAAGCCAAAGAGCATATATGAGTACAAGCAAATCAGCAACAGTGATTTTCAAATTAGCAACCGTCTGTTTTCCTGACTTTGCCAATGAGGCAGTTGGACTCATTTTTGAGGGTTTTATTTAATTAGTTACAAACTATTGCCACCTGAACGATGAGGTTCAGCCACCAGTGGATTCGACTCAGTGCACTGCAGATTGATGAGTCAATCAAAGGACACCCTGAAGTCAATGTAAGTGGATCTAGAGACACGCATCATGGCCCCAGAAAAGTGGCACATGTGCTGGTGAGAGGAAATCACTTCATTTGGATTCAGACTCAGGTGACCAACAGGACATATCCCTAAACCAAGCAGTCTAAAATTAAGGACAAAACAATGTGTCGGGCAATGATTGATAAGTCTGGATTGTTTTGTCAAAATTCAGTCGTCTTAGCAGCCCCACCTCCAGGCACTTCCTATAATCAAAGGCCATGCCCACCCATGGCTAATTAGACATTAAGCAAACGTCAAGGGGGCCTGATTTAAAGCAGCCACCCCAGACCTGAGAAAAACAAAGGGAGCAGAATGAGGAAATGGGAGAGACAGAGATCAATATTTAGCAGTACTTTTGTTTGCTAAAATGCCATAGAGGCTGAAATAGATCAGATAGTGAAGAGAGGGAAGGGCCAGCGATTTTGTTCTCACGGTTCCCCGGGCACTGCACTGTGGAAAGGCACACCTGCCCCAACAAATCCCAGGAAGAGGGGAGGGATGAGCATGCAGGCAAGCTTGCTCCCACGGAACCACACACACAAAATACTGACACATAGATACAAAGTATCTGACTACTACCAGTTGGAGCACATAAAAATGCCATTCAGGTATGGCCATCTGCTCAGAAGCAACAATGGACAATGAGAAAAAAAACACTTCATGACATCAGAGGACATTACATTAACTTAAATCCATTTAACCCTCACCTCATCCAATCTTGCATATATCTCATAAGGAAAGCCTTTACCTTAAAATGGATATTGTTGATGGCGATAGTTAAACTGTGTTGAAAGATTATGTCTATCTGTCTAGTTTGCTCTGGACTGTGCATGGTTGGATGGGGGAAAAAAACAAACTGACGAGAGCTCTACTCTCAAGTGGAGAAGCGTGGCTCACAGCAAGTCTGTCAACAGGTGTACCGACATGAAAAGCCAAACATTCTGTTGTGCAGATGCGAGGTTTTTTTTGTGTTTTGTTTGCATCTTCCAACCAATGGTTTAATGCTATGAAACTGTGTGCCATCAACAGCAGTGAAGAAACTGAAGACTACAAAAGCAATCACTTTCCAGAGTTACAGGGTTTTCCCTCTCAAATGTAAATGCTTCGCTTCGTCCTTCTCTCCTATAACAAGCCCTCATCTGCACGATGGTTCCCCCTGTAAATCATACTGTCACTTCTCACACTCAGCACCTCTACAGCGTGCTGGTTTCAATTTGAGTAGTGAGCAAAGTTAATAAGTTTGAGATAAATTCAGCTGGCTTAGCTGGAGCTGATTTGGAGTGGTGTACGCTTTCGCCCCTGATTAGCCCTGGTCCTAAACTTCAGTGGCAAAGCACAAAGAAAGAGCCTGTTTCACCCTGACCCCTAATGCAGCGTGACCCCATGCAGAGTTATCATTGCTATTTAGAGTTCAGGTTACAGGTGAGTCAGGTACAAAAAAAGATAACACTGACATAGCGTAAGGTGACTACATGCAGTGAGGGAAGAGATACAGACAACATCCAGCTCAGTGAATCTTCAATTGCAAAGCAGAAATCAACCAGAATTCTGGCTTGATCTTCATAAATAAATGTTCCAATCACAAACATATGGTGACGTGGAAAAAAGAAACTGACAAGTCACACAAGTCGGCATTGTACCTGAAGTGAAAATATTCATAGTCAATAATAGTGGCTCGCCACACACAAGTGCCATTGCCAGTTTGCAAAATAAACTTCACAACTGACTAATATTCATCCGTGGTAACCTTTGGCAACTGGTGTGATGTTAGTAAGCACCCGTTTGGCCGTCATTAACCAGCTGGAAGTGACTAGAGCCTTTTCTGCTTTCCACCTCATGATTGGAGGCAACCCCCAGTAACCTAACGCAGGGGCCAATTATAGATAATTTAAGACTTAAGCAATTTGGACAGATTTCTGGAAATTACTGTAGAGGTCTTGTTGCTGTCGCCGAACAGAAATGAGAGTGAGGTATTTTGACAGGTTTTTACCACAAACCAGTTCTCAGATACACAAAGGCAGAGGTTACATAGTGCCTAATATCCATGTGTTGATTGGGGCTAAAGTCAGGAGGTTAAGCAAGGTCTAGTTAGCCGTGTTCAGAATTACCACAGGGAAGGTTAAGCAAAACAACAGGCCTCAATCCCACCTGTCCACCAATTACCATTACATAAACATGATGGCCGGCTGGCTGCATGCACACGCACAGGATAAATTTGACTAGGTGGTCGGACTTCCCTACTTAAGGAATCTGACAACTGGAGACAGGTTGAAAAAATGCATAGTTTGAGCTCAACACTTTAAAAGCCAGGGCTTGTCTGGTCCTGCTTTGAAGACTTCACTTGACTTAACTTTATTAATGGCAACTATATTTCATAGTGACATTACGCAAAGCAGTGAACGTCAAGGCGTTATTATATGCTGTCGTGCTGTGACTTACAACACAATATCTCCCTCCAGACCTCAGACACCCTTTCCCTTACTGTCTTTGGCCTCTGTGATCTGGCTGTGTGATCAGGTGGATGCACCGATGTTTGCTTCCCGTCTTTTTGTGCTGGGTGCCATGATGATCAGACAGGAAACTGGCCAGACTGCGGTCAACCTGCGTGCTACTGAAACCTTTCGGCTACGTGTGAAGAAGACTTGGTGACATCACAGTTATGGGATAGTCTTCTGATGAAGGCGGAAAGGAGTTGTGGGTCTATTTCTGAATCTTCTTAAATACACACCATGCTAAATAAGTGTAAAGTACAAATATTAGCTATACATTGAGACCAACAGCTATAGTATTATAAAAGTATGTCAAAAAATTAAAAATTAAAAGTACTGTTTTTATTTTTTCTGTGAACACAGGAAAACTATGTCTCAATAGCTGCATATTGGTTAAATTAAAGTGAAATTAAATTGGTTATGACAAAATACTGGATATCACTTGACTGATTTTAGTTCAGCTGTATTAATGGTAACATTCCAATTCTCTAGGTTTACTGCCTCTAAGTGCTGGTGTGTTTGGGGAACTTGCAGTTCTGTGGCCCACAAATATCAAAAAATCATTTCTAATTACATCTGTAATGGTCATTTGGGATTACAGTATTTGTGTGATTGCACATGTGTGAATGCATGTCATTTTGTGTGTGGTCTTATTCACATCACACATATACCAACCCCCACAGATGGGGCCACTACCACTTCACCCAGAGACACAATTAGGAGCCCTGGCCGGAAAGCAGGTCTGAGCGGGTGGACGCTGAGACGAGACAGACTCACCGGGGCAGTTCCTTTCCTTCCTAGTCTCTGAGGGCTCCTTGGCAAGATGCAGATCGCCAAAGATGTCAGGGCCAAGTAAAAGTGCAATTTGTCTCATCACAGCCGGCTGACTGCAGGTCCTGAAGCAATCCCAACGCGTAGCATCACTCTGCTTGCTTTGCACTGGGCCATGCATGCTCTAACAGAAGAAAATAGGAGGGTCTGATCATTCACATTCCCAGCAGTTAAGGTGGTCTACACAAAGAACTGCTCAACTCATGGGCCGTTACCACGTACACATTACACTAGTTTTTTTGTTTGTTTTTTTCTTGAACGTTTACACGCACACTGGAGCTATATGCACTAGTGGGGAATTGATTTACTGACTGAATTATGCCTGCTTCTGCTATGCTAGAGGGCAATATGCCGCCTTTCAGCTTGTTAGTAATCAGCAGTTTTAGGTTTTGCCATTCCCAGTCTTTCTACCACCCATGAACTTGTGTCTTCTATCTTTATTTCTATCTCCAAATTAGGAACCATAGTCATAGCTTACACTTTTGTAAGATCTGAAGAAATGATCAGTTCCTGCTGAAATTACAAAATGACCACCAGTGTCCACAAAGGGAGACAAATCACCTCTTAAAAGTCTATTCCAGAATCCCTGGGGTCAAATGACAGTCCTGGCCACATATTAAGGGCTATATTTAGGACAGTGCCTTGTATTGCCTCTAGCACCATATTAACCTCTGACCTCTAACTAGGCACTAAGCTACTGGTGGTTTACAGCTGGGACAAGTACTTCATGCTCTGAGACTGGTGATCATTTATCTGTCGGACAGTCCTAATACACACACATTAACACAAGCGCAAGAAGAAGATAATCCAAACACAGATTGAGATGCTGATTTTTTTTTGTTAGCGACCAATAGATCTTAATTACATGAAATATTTTTTGAAGAGATGTTTGCCTTTACTGCCTAAATTCAGATCGTGGGAGAACATTTCAGCGCAATCCTCTATCTTCACTGACAGTTTAGAAAGCCTTCTGTTGTCACGCCTGGGATGTGTACTCAGAGCAAACAGATTTACTGCTTAGAAATGGAGGTGGTAAGTGAGAGTTCTGTGGCCTATTGGGTTTTCAAGGGTTCAACGATCAGGCCTTTGAAATGAAGGGTCAAGTGCTTGATTAGCCTTAAACGCGTAGTGTGTATGAATAAGCAACTGTGGCGATACTGCAGACTGTCACAAACGGAGGACTCCTCCTCTCACCCCTCCGCAGATCAACTGTGGTGGATTTCAACAAAAGATGTCAGTCGTGATGGTGATGGATAGCATATTCATGTCTGTGTAGATTCTCATTCATCCACGTCATAGCAACTTGCAATCAAGAAATCTCTTGATACTAATTCTTAATAATCGGAGATAGTAATTCATGTTATACACTGGACCTTTACACTTTGATGTTATGATGAAGGCACACAGTCAGTTTCACTCATATTCAAATTTTACATTTACATCATTAAAAGAAATAGTTAATTCCAAGAAAATTCCTATTTCTACAAGTGTCTAATTGGTTGCTGATGTCTGACACCTCTGTATTTGTATTTCGCGTCCTGAAACACACACACACAGTCGGTTTGTTTAGGTTTTCACACGCAGACTACACCCATCACCCAGCTCCTGCTCTGTCCCATATAACAGGAGGAAGGCATCGTCTGCATGACTCACATTTCTAGCTGGGCAGCCCAGCCGGCCTGAATCACAGCTGAAGTCCTGAATGTAACTTAGCTCCATGTCTCGACAACCCCAGATGTAAAATGACACAACTCCTCAAGTAGCTCTTCAGCAGCTGTCAAACCCCAAGTGCCTGTTAAAGCTCACTGACTTCGCCCTGAGCGCCACCATCCCTCCCTTGTCTTATAAAACCAGGAGCCATAAAACCACCACTGGGCTCACTCTTGCTTTCCCCGCGTCATGACGAATGGACAGTTCAAACATAAAGATGTCATGATGCTGTAATATTTTGAACTCGAGTGCTTCAATTGGGAATTCATATCGGGTGATTTATCGGTCAAAGCTCAGAGGTCAGAACACAGATGGAGGAAATCTCCACGGTAGATGTTTCATTCCAGAATGTGTGATTCCCATTGTACGTATTAGGATAGTAAGAGTATTACGTATAAGTGTGTGCCAGTGATACAGTCAACAGAAGTGAATGTGAAGAATGAAACAAACAGAGAGTGACTGGGCAGTTTTACGGTGAGCATCTTCCAGGTTGATGCTAAGACAACATCACTAACTATACCGAGGAATTGGATGTTGGACAATGGAGCCCCTCCCATCCTTCCCACTTTAAGTCCACAGGATAAACTAAACAAGTTAAAATCACACAATTGGCAGCTGCTTTTCCTTATATTTTAATAATGGGAAAGTAAAAACAAGATCAAACTACAAGTGATATTGATGACATGAGCATGATATCCCCAGGGAGGATGCCCAAAGATTATATAATAATATCTGATAGTCCCTGGCCAGAAAGTATTCATTTTACAGGTTTTATACTGTGTAACTATATGTCAATTTAAAAGAAATGTTGCATTTTAATAGATTTACAAACAGTTTAACACAGAATTTGCTGCTAAGTTTTTGAATCTTACATGGAAACAATTACTTCCTGGCATGTGTGGACTTGTTGGCAGATCGCTTCCCAAGTGTGTGTGTGTGGGTGTGTGTGTGTAGTTACACCAGAGCACAAAGAGAATAGTTGCCACTGAAACGTCACTAGATTTCATTTGACAAGTGTGCTGTGCATCAGCCAAGCAACAACTGGACTCAAATGGAGAAATGACTGCCAAGCACATGCATTAGGCTACAGCTCAAACCTCTTAGCTTGTGGATGCTTGTAAGGCTGAAAATTAGCAGAGAAAGTGGTGTAAAAGTTGCAAAACAGGGGCATTTCTTTGTCTGGATCCACAAAATATGGCTCAGTAATTCAAATTAGGGAAATAGACATAATGTTGCGAGGGAAGCAAAGGGATAGTTGAGTTGATGGTAGAATCTGCACAAATACAAATGAAAACTACCCTAGAAATAAAGCTAAAGGTTATAGTCACCCCATGGAAGCATAAAGCCCTCATGAAATAAAGTTCTTTAATGCACTCAGATGCAATAAATATCCCTTTCAGTGTTTTTATGGGACATAATAACTTCACAAGTGGCTGCTATGACCACATCCATACACACCTCCTTATGCATTGGTCTCTCTTTGTATTTTTAAGGATTCAAGCATACAAGTTGGAAAAGCAACACTTGGGACTAATGGTAATGATAAAATCTAACTATCACTCGCGATTGTGGAAAAGAAATGAAATTAAACCGTGGAGACAACCACATCAGGAGAAAATCAGAGATTAAATAAGTAAAGTAGAGCAGTCTAACTATGACAATAAAATGTCAAACAAATCTGCTCCCAGTGAAATTGTTTCAAGGATGCTGGTGTTTGAATTACAAATTTAACAGTACCCAAGGAAACACAGGCGTATATAAGGCCGATGATGTTATACCTTATAAAAGTCTGCAATTCTGTAAGTGGAGAATTGAACATAATTAGGGCATTTTACTTTCTTAAGATTACATTTCACGTCTCGGAAAATGAGTGTAATATGTATTATCTTTCAGTTTAAAATTCACACTGGTAGCTTTCAGCTATGACACACACCTGGCAGCACTGAATATTCCTTATGGCTGCTAGACTGGCCCATACTGTCTGCAAACATGCAAGGAATACTAAAAGCCGTCCTCAGATGAACTCTGACCTGGTTTGCTGTGCCACTGAAATGTGGAGTGGAGGGCCTCCCTATTCTGCAACTTTAATGAGAGCGCCTGACAAACTGAATCTCTCCTTTACTGACGGAAGGGATGGGAGGTCGCTAGGGTGGGGCGTGTTGGTGGGTGAGGAAAGGAAATTAGCTACTGAGGCCTGTTCTCTATTGGCCTTAAGTGAATCGGATTGGCTGCAGAGGGATGTAGGCGAGTAAAATCGAGTCAACAACGGAGAGCAATTTTGTAAAGAAATGGAAATACAACTTACAAAGTATGACATGGTGTGAGTGAGAGAACAACAACCTCCGGAGCTGCCATGTTAACATCATCCACTCCTGGAAACCTATCAACACTCTGCCTTAACGGATTTAAGTTCCATGCCTGGATTGAGTGGTGATTCATAAATAAGTGTGCCCAATAAGTGGATGGGCAGGAAGTTCTATGCAGTTGGGGTGTCGTGTGGATGTGGGCCCTGTTCAGCTTTAGTTGGCTCTCTAAGAAAACGATGATTTATTTCATTTTATAGCCTTCTTTTTTCTTCCTTTTTTATCTAACAACTATTGTAATGGCATGACCATAGGTTTAAAACAACAACTTTCCTTTCTATCAGGAACAGCGTCTAATGGTAAACAGGCCGACTTCTCGGTTTAACTTTGACCAGCTGTAAGCATAGATTGTTTCTAAAAGGTAGATGAAGACTCAGTTTGAATGGAAACTCACAACATTAAACATTTTCCTGAGGAGTAAATGGTCTCAACCGCTGGTTTCAGCTCTTTCTCAATAGAACGTCAAGTGAATTAGACAATAAGGCACTCCTAATCAGGGATTAATAGTGGAATTATTGCTGAGTGCAACTTTGCATTTTATCTCCAACTGCTTGTTTATGATGGGTTGTACTATGCAGAGAGATAAAATAATATATGACAAGACGTAGATGAATAAAATTCCACTAGTTTTAGTTTTTGCTTCATCAGTGTAACAAGCATGAATTGCTGAGGGCGGTCTTTAGGCATCACAATACAAGTGCAGCGGTAGCTTCACCGACTTGTTCCAGCCAGGCGGCCTGTGCACACACATCTGTTGCTAGTTTAAGGAATTTTGTACTACTTTCATTTGCAATCCCTCACATTTTGCAAAGGATAAGCAATAATTGGGGAGACAACTGTAAAATGGTGATCAGTTGCCGAGTGTTATGGGAACCTTATGAAAGCACGATAGACCACGAGGGCCGTCCAGCCTGCAGTTGTTTGGCCGAGTCAGCAACTGTGAGGTTTTGTAGGCTAGATTTTCCCTTGAGGGAACAGCAGCTGATGCTGACAGCTTCAGGGAGGTTAGGAGAGTGGAGGGGAAAACAGGAAAGAGGTGGTGCAGAGCGCTGGAAGTAAGGCTGAATTTATGGCGTCGATTTGAGAAGGACACTTCTGTCTGTTTCCTTCTTGTGCACCTCGTCATTGTTCTGTGCCCTGCTTTATTCTCTCTGGACTTGGCACAGTCTGTACAAGGCGAGGCAGCTTCATTTGTATAGCACATTTCATACAGAACGGCAGCATGTGCTTTATATAAAAACATAGTAATGTTTCAAATTTGGAAACAGAATTATAAAAAAGAGGGAAAGAAAACAAAAAGGTGAGACTAAAATGGAGCATAAAACTATAATTTACTCTAAATAAATGATTAAAATAATGAGAATTTGCTATTTAAAATGCTTTAAATGAGCTCAGTTATAAACATATAAGAAATGAAATGTTTCCAACCTGCATTTAAAAATATTTACGTTCTTCTCACTTGATTCAACATTATCATGAGGAGTTATTGGTCTCAATTGCTATAGTGTCAGCTCTGGGCATTGTTGCAGATAATGTCTGTGAACCTCCGACATGGCGCCGGTCAAATAGCAAATCTTTAGTCTTCACAACAGGAGTTTAAAACAACTCCCCCGAAATATGAGTATCAGTACGTATGTTTCACTGAAATGGCACTTTGCAAACAATTAATTCATACTTGTAAATGTGCAGAATGAAACAGTGAAGTAATAACTGGTGTCCTAAAACAGCCCCTATGCAGTGATGTGTGATTTATAGCAATACAATGCCAACCCTTTCTATGACTCCCAAGATGATAGTAAGAGAGAAATCGGCTGGCTTTCATTTGGGATGGCTACAGATGGATGAGATCATTATTATGTAATTGGTGCTGCTATTGCAATTTCTCCTTACGTGTGAAGGCATCGCCCACACTGGTCCCCTGTCGCTCAGCCAAACCTCAGTGTTTAGAGAAAAGCCCCGATATCCACCACATCTGTCCCAGCCACACTGAGCCTCCAATCATCCAGCCTCTCATTGGATAATCAACACTTGTGGAGTCCTCGTTTTCATAAGACACTTCTGTACTTCATTCAATAGAATATGGAATGGAGTCAGGTGAATCCAGTTCATAACAAACACGCCTCCTGTATCGGATCATTCAATAATCTATTCAATTAAAAAAACCTGCATGCATAAAACTTCCTCAGTAAAGTTTTAAGGCTGCAAAAGATGACTGTCCACTGGTTAGAAAATCAGATCTACCGACACAGAATTACCTGCAAACATGTATGTCAATAACAAAATGTATGCAGACCCCTGCAGTGCTGGGAGGTGGGGGAAGTGGAGTCAGCTTTCCAAAGTGATAAAAATCAGCTGGCGCCTGTTGAGGAGGTGCTTGTGTATGTCCTGTCACCACCAAGGACAAAGAGTCTCCCCAGTCATGCCTAAAACAGGGATTTCTATGTTAATGCGCACTTACATTTTGGCTCCTGAATGCCCTAGTAAGAAAGCAGTCAGAAAACGAATCAGTCGTTGTATGCCACTTGGGATGTTTCATTAGAAGCCTAATTTGATGCAAAGACAACAGCTGGAAACCAAAGAAAACAACATTGGCGGTGCCAAATGCCACGTCAAGGCCAGATGGCAAAGCTAATCAAGTCCATTCTGATATGATACTTAAATTGCCTTTCTTCAGCTCAAGTGACATAACACGACAATTATGCACTTCTCTTCCCAGCTCGTATTCTCTTTCATTTTTCCATGTTGTTGTTGTTGTTCCTCACCATTACCTGTAAATTCTAGTCCCCAGAGGGTCTGCACAAGCCTCACACTGCACCGTGTCCCTCCCCATGCTTTTGATGCTTTTGATCCTCAGGTTGGTGAGAAACATTTAGACGCGTTTTTGTTTTTTTTTCTTTCCCCCTCTTCCCGTTCCATGCCCAACTTTAAGTGGTGACCCAAGAGACTTGGATTTAGCTCGCTGACAAAACTTTCCACCCCTGGCATGCTCACCATCCCAACTTTATTCATCTGCTTGGTCTCGGGATCTGAAGGCCTTGTGTCGCTATAGACACTCGTTATTAAAGAGTTAAGCCTCAGTGAGCCACTTCAACCAGACTAAGGTGCGCTGAAGCCACAGTTTCAGGTCACAGGAGTGCATTGTGGTGTAGGTGCTGTGTAACTCTAGATTTTAAATTACAGAGTATGTGATAAAGTGGGTCACAGCTTCCTGATAACCTTTTTAAATGAGTCAGAGGCTGTTGGTCGCCCAGACGAAGCACAAGCTGTATGAATCGCCGCAAAACTAAATCTTTGCGCCAATACAATTATCTCTAAACTTCCTAAAAAGTAACAGCCACCATCTGGCTTTGCCTCCGACAGTTAAAACCGCACATATATGAGTCACAATCCAAAGTCTGCCTCAGCAGGATACAGTGAAAAATCCTGTTTAAACAATGACAATAGAGCAACGCTGAAGCTTAAAATCTACGCCGAGTGGTTAAGATCATCCGTTTAGTCATTCAGACGCATTAGATGGGGGTCAACTATGTCACGGTTCAGTTTATTTATTTATAAACTAGACCAAATATGGAGCAGCACATCAGTTTGGGCGTGTTGCTACAAGAGGAGATTAATTATAAACCGGGGAGTTTGAAGTTTGTGTGAAAAAGTTTTAATATGTATCAGATATCATATCTCTCCTGTTTACGAGGCATGGGATTTTACTATTGCTAGGTCAAGTGTAGAATTTGCTCTTGAGCATTAGCACTGGCACGCACCTATTTTCACCAATGCAGCCCTTTGCCACATGATGTTGACCCACATTTTCCCTAAGAAAGAACCCAGTTTGTGCCACATCAGTGATCCATTTGAAAAGAAAAGGCTCCGTTGTTGATGCCGCCTTGGCTTCAGACTACATTTTTGGCTGTTCAAAAATGTCGATCAGAATAATCTGGTGTAACTAACACCGTGTTTAATTCTGGAGCGCTGTAGTCACACTGAACTCACCGATGTAGTGCCGTGCAGGACACAACATGCTCCAGAGGACAGGACAGCACCGAGCTCAAATCTTATACACCAGTTTTCTTATTCCCACCAAGAATGGTAATCTAGCTGCTCAAATATTGGAGCTCAGGAAAAACAGCGGAGGGCAATTTCCTCAGAGTGTAACATTAGAAAGCACGAGCCTGGCTCCTGGAGGTTTGGGGCCACCACCGCTGGGCCGCTCCAATTAGATGGAGCTTCCCTGCTGTGTCTGAGCCAGCCTGAACACAGGAGCACCCGAAACAACCTGAAGGAAGAAATGGAGGAAGGAGAGAGGGGAGACACACACACACACACACAGTGCTGAGCCCAGTGTTGTGTTTGGCAAACGTTTCACCTAATGTCTCTTCCTGTCTACACTTCATGCTATAAAGTGATCTTTAGACGGCAAAAAAATAAATAAAAAATGAAGACATGCAAGACTGTGGAGAAAGTGTAGAAAGCCACCATCATTATTGCCGACTATTAACTCAGATTTAAACTACTTACGTGCTCTTTTTTTTAAAGAAAAAAATCTTGACTGAAGAAGGACATTTTTCCATATTTCCAAATCCTTAATTTCCAATGGATCTTATTTTCAAATATGCAGCCATCAAATGATAAATACTTCTAAGAGTCATTTAAGCACTTGATTTTGGTTTTGCTTAGCATTTTGAATTATTCTTACTCTAGTATAACTAATCTATATGTTAAAATATCACTATTTCACATGAACAAAATAATATTGTGTGAAAAGCCCCACATCCTCTTTTTGAAGTGTTCAATTCTGTGCTTTTAATGAAAAATAAAATGAATTACTATTTATAAATCTGTTTAGTGTATTCCCTTATTGAAAGGCAATAGAATAAGAATGGCACACCTATTTTGAAACTAATCGAAAAATAGGACAGGACATCAAAACTCCTATCTTTATTTAATCTTTTATTTAAAAAAAAATAACATACAGTGTTACTGGATGCAGTTGTTGACCTTCTCTGTTTTCATTTGCCCTGATATAGCATTCATCGAGTATAGACTTGGCTCTCTCAATTGTAATAAGACACTATTTAAAGCCCTTGAAGTATGCCATTGTTCATTTCACCCCTGCCCTTTCTGAAAGTATTAATCCCATTGCCATGGTCTAATGCTGAAATCCCCAGTAGAAACACCTAAGAGGACTGGAAATGCCTGACCACACACGGTATTCCCATTTCCCCTGCAACAAGTGATATCAAAGGTACGACCATGGTCACTGCTGAGCAGCTAAGAGGAAGTACATCTGTAGGCCGTCTCCATTTGTTGAGTATTTAGCGAAAGGTTGGTGCATTGGCTCAGTTGCAGGTGCTATCCTCTGGAAGGTGATTAGATATCATCACTCTTTCATTAACTCAGTATTTCTAGTATCACGGTGACTGTGTAGAATGAATGGCCCTCTTCATAGGTCAGCCTGACAAATGAGCCTCACTGAAAGGGCCAGGTCCATGAAAGAGGAGAAAAAGAGGGATAAGTCTAGGTTGTAAAATTGTGCCATGGTAAGTGAAGGTTTTGGGAAAGCGGAATTTATGTAATAGAATTGTCCTTGCGTCAAGCTGATGGTAATCAATATCAGCTAAAAATAAACAACTACGACTGGCATTGATGACAGCTGACAGAAACAATTGAGGGGGAAAAACATTCAAGTTTATTTTTAGGTTGCGATACCAGAAGCGACAACAAAAGCTTCATTTTCACCAGATGCTACAAACAGGTATGATGGGAGTGGAAGGCTCAAATGTTCCATTACACAGAGCAGACCTGAGCACATACAGGTTCTTTGTGAAAGGTATCTCTACGTGCAGGCTATGATGCCACAGTGACATCATCCGAGAGCCAAAGATGGGACTTTTTTCATGTGCTGCGGTGCCAGGGAGCAGCTCGCACTGTCAGCCTGACTCAGCGCACACAAATGTGCAAGAAACCATGACGCAAAAAATGTTGCACCACCATCTGCTCAAAATCACCTCTACAACAAGTCAGGCGATAAAACCACGAGCTGCTTTAATTTTTCAATATAAGAAATATAAATATACTTACTTTAATAAAACATTGTATGTAGTGGAAGCCGAGGTGAAGTGTAAATCTGCAGAAAGTCCCTGAGGCCATGTGTAGTCTTTGAGGTCAGCTTCTCTTCTGTGTTGTCTCCAAATGTTTCTCTCAGCCTTAATCAACGAGAACTGCAAATAAAGGTCAACAAGATCAGTGTTATTTTAATTCAGCCTTTGTACCCGTCACCTGTTCTCTCAAATGCAAACTTCTGTGGGGGATACAAGCACATTATTAGCCTCTGCCAGGACTCATGCAGCTAATGTCATAACATTTTGTCAGCACTTCGACAATAAGCTTTTGTCATTCGGACATAATTACAGCTCAGGCCCCTATTATGGGAAATGCAGCAGAGTGACCTCCTGAGATGTCACCCTGCTTTTATAGTATTTCATTGTCTTTTAAATTGACTCTGAGGTCACTTCACCTGGAGGCATGGAACGTGCCTCGTAGTCACTCAGCAGAGCTCAATCTGTGTGCTGCTCAGGTGTGCTGTGAGAAAGGTTAGACGGAGAATGCACACTGCTGCACGGGTTTTTGCAGGAAAGCAATCACTCTTTCAAAGGTAATTGAAATATTTTCACTGCCGCAATTATGAGCTATCGTAATAGCTTACTCAACGCTTTCCATTTTATAATGGTATATTGGTTTAATGATGGCAATTGGCTCCATTGCACTCCCAGATCAGTGGATTTCCTTCCCTACAGCTATACACTATCAATGAGTGCCCGGTGTGTTTCAGTTTACTAGCAACCAGGAGCAGATAAGGCTGAGATTACAGGCCCGGAGAAAGGAGAGAATACACAAGAAAGTGCGCGGCACCATGTTGCCACACACTGCTGGTCAAGGGGTGAAGGCCAAAATATATTTCCACTGTGGAATAGCTGAGCTATCTCATGTGCTCTCTGATGGTGGTTTAAAAAGACAATTGCATTTAAAACACTCCTCTTATTATTTTACCGTAAAATCATATGGTTATTTTAGAAACACTGAGCTCCTCTGATAATGTGTCTTTAAGAGAAAGTTATTCCTAAGTGTCTGCACACTTTCAACCCCGGTCTTACTGCTGAAGCCACTGGGAACTGCTGTGGTTACGTGTGTAATATCAAGGAGGTGTGAGGGAGTCACAGCAGAGAATATACGCCCATCCATCTGAGGGTGTCAGATCCTTGATAAGTCCTGTTTAAACTTTACCCTTTCTAAAATGCTATGTGTCAACAGTTGCCCGTGACCAGAGTGCTCTGATCTGGTTAGGCAAACACCTAAGGGCAGCCCACTCATCTCCATGAGACCTTCACTCACAGTGGCCGAGGGCATAGTTCTACTTTCAATGAGACCAGCGAGATATAGGACTTTTAAGAATTAAGGACGAGGATCAGTAAGAGGAAGCATCCAGATGGTTTGCTCAAAGGATTTTTCTCAGTTCTCCCTCTTGCCGTGCTCCGCCGGGTCTGGGGCAGTCGGCACTAGTTGCGGAAATTCTCAGACAGGTGTCATGCCGGCTGTGAGCGCTTGAAGCCACCTCTTGCTCTGTCACACGATTTATCACCGGGTGAAGTCTTCTACTTATATGGTTTTTGCAGAAATGTATTGACATTCCTAAAGCAGTGATACCAACTACATATTCCATTAAAAACTGTTTATCAAAGGCATTAAATAGATATATGAGGCATATGTATAGATATATATAACAGCATCAACACTAAGACGCCCACTGTATACATTGTCATCTATCAAACTCACTTCTTTCTTAAAGTGAGGCTCTCTGCTCGGACATTCGCAGTGGAATCTGAGAGCGCTACAAAAGGTGGAAGACATGATTTGGCAGTTTACCCTCAGTGTTTGCCTCAAAATTTTGACGCCATGGCTCGAAGTCAAGCTGAGAAGTTTCCCAAGACCTGCTCGGCCTGCAGGCGAGTGCTCCCTGTGTAAGCTGTGAGCCCGGCCTCTGAGGAGCAGAGCCCCCCCCCCCCGCCCCTCCTTCCTCCCCCACTTGATGGACTGCAAGTCAGTCTGCAGGGCACCTCAGAACCCTCTGCAGTCAGCAGCGCAGCGGCGGCGCGAACATGCCCAACCACACCTCTGATGCCTCTGTGTTAACCATCACTGGGGTTTCCTCCTCTGCATGTTGAGACTTAACAGACTCGAAAACTCACAAATGGCAGCAGCTCATCACACCTCCCACAACACACCTTGTCCATTAAAAGTCAAAATCAAATATTCACCTTTTAAAGAGGCTGTAGCATGTTGTGCTGTGCAGTGACAAAGGTGCACTTCAATCAAGATAAGTGTACGAGTATCATTTTACTGTCAGTCTGGCATATGCTGCTGCCGCTGCTTTACTGAGGGAAATGGGTCAAGGTTTTCTGTCACTATACAGAGCATAAGCTTTTTTTTTTCTTTTTTTTTTAAAGTGAAACTCAATCAGTATAATTATATCAATTGAGAGGTGATAAAACAACAATTCGCATCCTTTAACTCTTTCTCTCCAACGTGTCATATACTTGTGTGTGTGTGTGTGTGTGATGGGTGGTGGGTGAGAGAGAGGTGGGGCCAGCCTGTCACCGACTATTGAGACAGGAGCAAAAATAGCACGTTCATCTCTCTGTAAAAGGCACATCAGGCGATTTATTTTTTTTATGAAAATGTCACAGTCAGAAAACTTTAATATAACTGGATACGTTAAACCACCACCGTGAGACTATTTTCATGTTGGTTTAGCAAAGAGAGAAACAAAATGCATCACTCATTTACATCTTTTATGTGTCATATATATATATATATATATATATATATATGTAGGGAATGTCCTTTTTTATGATTTACACACTACTTATGTAGCCTTTCCATACTTAATAAACACAAAATGGAAAATGGTTTCTTATTAGTAGACTGCTTTATGAAGAGTTTATTTTTTTTCATTCCAGATAGCAGACTTATATTTGTCCCCTTATAAAACTGTCGAGGTAAAAATAGCAAACTGTCAGCCTTCTCAAAGCTGCATGTGGACTCACACTTTACAGTCATATTTGGTTTCTAAAACTGAACACACGGATTCCAGTGACTGAAGTCTCTCAACAAAATGTCCTTTGTCCACCAAAAACAAGCGTTGGAGCACGTCCAGGGAACTGTTGCAAGACAAACACGTTTGTTTTGTACCAGACTTTCAAGGAGTAGATTTAACATTTAATATGTTCACGTTTTTACATGTAATAGTCACACATTATTATTATTATTAGTATTATCAACATTATATGCACTTTTGGATTAAAAGAAAAATATGCCACCTCATTATTTGGACCAATGATTTGCACACTGCTGCGAGAAAGACCTCAAACATAAACTGTGGAGAGCAAGAACTAAAATGTGGAAATGTGTTTTGCAAAAAAATAAGGAGGAAAAAAAAGGGGGCCTAAAACACACATCACTTTTGTTGTAGACTGCTGCCCCGCACACACACACACGTCTTAAAGTTTCTGGATCGCTGTCTCCCCCTGTTGGCGCTCGCAGTCAGAGCAGAGACTGAGCAGAGGCTGCTGCTGCTCCGTAAAGCTGCCACTGACTCACCGACTGTGGTCTATACTCAAACACACACAAACAATATCAAACAACATCACACTTCATTCAACTTAAGTCATCCTCGTCAAAAGATACGTTTTAAAAAAAAATGGGGGGTCAGTAGGTTTCTTTGTTTGTTATTGTTTTTAAATAAAAAAGGTGGCTCATTTCTAATTCAAGCATTTGTAACAACACACATCTGATACAAACAAGACTTTTCTTTTTAGAAAAGTCGATTCATCGCAGACAAAACAATCTGTTTGCAAACAAGCGAATTCAAATGATCAACATATATCATTTTTATCACAAACAAATTCACCTCTCTGTTATTTCTGCACGGTTTACATGAACGAAATAAAGTGTATGAAAAGGGAGTAGAGTTGTAAGAACTTTAAATGACTCCTTAATAATACCAAGGACACGAAATTAAATATGTGGACTTGAAAGCTCTCCATATATTATCATCATATCCAAACGGCTATTGACGCCGTTAACTTGATTCCAAGTAAATGTGTAATTGTTTTTTTCTTCTCGTATATTTTTTTTACTTTTTATTTTCAGCTCTGGGAACTTTGCCTCTAGTTAAAAACGAAAAACACTTCTCCTTGCTGAACGGGATTTTCACTGTTGTTGACTGCAAGTATGAGCAGAGTCATATTACGGCCCCGCCTCCAAAGTTTCCCCCAATCATTTCCCTGCCGTCAAGCATAAATGCAGGCTTCGCCCCCTCTGTCCCTATAGATTCATCAGCTATCCTCAAAGCGCAGCGCTCTCAGTCCCATTTCTCTTTAAAGTCACACTTCTCTCAACGTTCGACAGTTGAACGTGCACTTTGCCTCCGCTTTTGCATCACAACAAAATGCCTAACAATAAACTTAACTTAACCCTGACTAATTCTAACCTGAACCCTAAAATTGAGTCTTCAACCTCAGAAAGCATTTTAAAGTTGCTAAAAATGTCCTCACTAAAGTATTAGATTATGTTATACTGTGTATATAGCTATGTTCTTCATGTTCTCAGTACAACACAAGAATAGGTCTGGCTTTAATAACGACCATTTCCATCACCGTCCAGAATGAAACAGCTGTTCTTTATCCTTATATCTATTTTAAATAGAAAAAACTGATTTATGTTTTTAGCTCTGCTTTAATTCATTTTCCCGAGTTGTCCTGGCACAAATTTTTAAAATGTTTGTTTCCCTCTTAAATTACATCCTCCATTGTCTCTCTATAAATAATGTCTTTGTATTTGTAAAAAGAGTTCATTCATTCATTTGGATATGTCCAAATATCCTAATTTGGATATACTAAACTAAGCCTTATTCCTCACCGTAACCATAACCATGCATTATTTGAAACATTTGCCTTGGTCGGCAGGTCCTTGTGTACATTTATGTGAATTTCCAAACAGGACCGTGTACTGTTGTACTATTACTACACAATGATAGTCTGCAAATGTAACTGTGTTCCTGTTGTTCCTGTTTTGTGCACCATTTTGAGCCGTCTCAGTAGCAGAATAACGTATTAAAAATGTCGCAATGATGGCTGAGTTCCACTTAGCTTTCCTCCGCGTCAGGGCCACACTGTCACTGTCTGATTCACATGAACTGAACAGAGCCACTGTTTATATCATCGCCTGTGCGTTTAGGGTTAAACAAGGTGTGGCAGTAAAACAAAAAAAGGGGCAGTAGCTCATCAGCGACTGTACTAAAAGTGAATTGTGGTGCTTTCAGCCTGGCAGGAGGCGGTGCAGCAGGAGCAGAGGTCACAGGAAGACCAGACAGTCGTCCACTTCAAAGAAACTGTCCCCAGTCCACACATGGACAGTGAGTACAGCTCCTCCTCACACACTCACTACACGACACCAATAAGTGAATGATTTAAGAAATTATGATGATAACCACTCAGCAAGGTTTACTGGTCACATGCAAGTGTTTGTGGCTTTGAGAGTTGTCACTTTTCGTGTGTAGCATACTAAACATTGTTAAGACTTTTATACAGTGGCCTGGAAGTGCAAACCAGTATTATGAAACATGAAACACTTTTACAAATCCCAATATATACATAAACAAAAGTTTTCATTTCCAAAAACAAATTTACAAAATGGGAAACACATTTACAAAAGCCATAGTCCTTACGGAAAAGGGAATGTACCGAATGCTGGAAGTGAACGGTCATTTCTCTTTTCTTTTTTTTGGACAGTAATACGCATAATATTTTAACATACTATTTAACGGGGACATTAAACGTTTATTTTATAGAATGAAGTGATATCAGTGAGTTACTGTCAACGTCCATGTTAATTTCATTAGTCAACTTAAAATCTTTCATTGTGACTGCTTAATGTCAATGAATTTGTTTAATTCTATTTTGAAACGGCTTTGACACAGACGGATGAAAAGACATTGCACTAATAATATGGTTCTTTAACTCTGTAATTGTGATTAATATGAGCGTACATATTTCAGTTTTTATTCAGTTACTTTAGTGCAAAAACATGCTAGGACGTTGGATTGTAACAGCACTGTTGTTCCTCGCTATGGCCACCAGAGGTCAGCAGACTACAGTGGCCTGGAAGTGAAAACCATTATTACAAAACGTAGAACACTTTTACAATGCTTTTCAAAAACAAATTCAGGAGATGCAAAACACACTTACAATGCCCTACATTTTTTTTTTCTTCATACGCAATAGTCAGCGCTTCCTTTTAACTTGGCTTTCAAAATAAAAGCCACTGACTTCTGCTTAAGACTACTTCTTATATCAAACTTTTGCCATAAACGTTCACTGTATTAGTTCATTCTATGAAATAAACATTTTAATGTAATTCCACAAGCCCTGCCTTAGCAGATTGTATGTTAAATAATGTGTTATACTGTCAAAAAAAATAAAAATAATTTACTGCTCACTTTATAACTTGCAGCATTTAGTAGATTCCTTTTCCAGACAGCTCACAAGAAAGTCAGGCTGGCTTCTTGAAAATCAGGGAAGGACCGTGCATTTAGTCAATTCTACAGCAAAAAACAAACAAAACCCAGTCGTTTAGCATTTTAATGAGATAAACACTTTGTGCCCTCACCTGCCCCTGCATTGCTGCTGTATACACACACACAACAGTATTGTTGACAGTATTACTCGACAGAGCCGAGTCGCAGCATATAAATAATGTTACATTATTCATGTTGACAGAAGACCAAAGCAAATCAGTTATTCGCTGCATCTTTAATGTTTCACGTTGTAAATGATTTTCTGTTCCTTTCCAGACTTTGTGCCCATTGACCTGGATGAATGGTGGGCCCAGCGCTTCCTCGCCAACATCGACAAGCTGTCCTGATGCTCTTCAGGGATTTGGACGTTTAACAGACAGCCAGGATGAAAGGCTTGTAGTGAGGACACACGTGGATCAGCAGCAGCAGTGTGTTCATGGGTCAAAGTGTCCTGGTGTGATTCATATGGATAATGGACGGCGCAGGGACGCTGACAGGACCCAGATAATCAGATCACTTGTACTGAAGCCTTAAACTCCAACCGGACACAGACACATCAGTGACGGACAATATCTTCAATTTGAGGGGGGATTTTTTAAATAAAAAAAACATGTCATGCTTCTTTTAATATGCAGTAAATTTCTTTCTTTCAGAATCTGAGAATAGTTTTGGTTTTATTTGGCAGACGCCACCAGCAACTCCATATAAATGCAAAGTCACTATTTTAATCAAATCAAACATTAATCTCACTTAAACTAGAGCCTTTAGTGCAGAGTAAGTTGAGAGTCCTATAAAAACATAACTAAATAAGAACAGAAAATAAGAGTGAAGTTAAGGCAGTCAGCATGTCTGACTCAAGTGTCGTTTTTCTTACCACACTGAACTCGGGGAGTCACTTGACTTCTTGCGATTGGTTTGCATTCAGATTATTCAGAGAGTGAATGTCATCAAGTTTAATGTGAAAACGAAATGAGAATCATCTTTCTTCACACATCGATGCATGAAGTGAAAGTCACACTAAAAAGGAATAGTATGGCCTGGCCAGCACAGCACAGCATGGTCTGATGAGATTTCTGTGTAACCAAATTGTGAAACTCCCTAAAGATGCAGTGTTATTAAAAAAAAAAAGGAAGAGGGTTGCAACATGGAACTATTCATGGAAAAGCTTTCTTGGATGCCTCTCTCTCTCTCTCTGTTTCTCTCTCAAACTCTCTTCAGTGTTTATGTGTTCTCTACGAGAGGAACGAAGTACAGCAGAGGGGGAAGAGATAGATGAGGCCTGTAGTCCAGGCCCTTCACTGGGTGTAAATGTTTCAGTCCGTCTACTCGTGTCTCTCAGTGCTTCTCCAGCGCTTTAGTCAGCAGATCATTCAGGCGGGAAATCATCGGTCTGGGATCATCGTTGAGTCCTGCTGCGATCATGGCGTTGTCATAGATCTAAAGAAACATGGATTAAAGTGGTCGTTTATTGAATGGTTTATGAACAGTTCGAGAAATCTGAGTAAGATGTACTGATGTTTTTGATGCAATTAAAATTGAAAGATTATTCACAGCCATAGGGACGACTACAAACAATGGAGGCAGACGGTGAATAAAAGGGATAAAAGAGAGAAGATGCAACCACCTGGACTTCAAATACTTTCATGCTGAAGTCGGTTAATGGTTCTAGTCCAATCACTTCCACTCATTCAATTAAATATTGCAAATATTTCAAAATACAAAACTCGGAGCTACTGAAAGACTTCGAACTGAACATCGTTCTTAACATGAGGGATAATTGTACAACCGTTGTTTCAACCGTTTTGTGGAACAGGGACTTGATCTTGTTGAATTGGAGGAAAACTATGCTGCAGGAAACTTATCAAGAACAAGTTTTGATTTTGTATAAATGGTGAATTACATAAAACTAGGATTTTAAAAATAGTACATCGTATAACCAGCTCTATCACACAGTACCTGCTCCAGTAGCAGTCCAGCCAGTTCAGAGTTTGCGTCTTTCAGTGCGTGCATCTTCTTGATCAGATCGTGTCTATCAGACGGTGTGGGGGGGAAAAAAGAAGACGACCCGTGAGGAGCTGAAAAACATTTACATTATTTCACAGTCATGTATTTTCTAAAATCCACCCATCTTTTACCCGGCATTGATCTCCAGCGTTGGCTGCAGTATCTGAGCTCTTTCCTCAGCAGTGCGAGCCAGCTGCTGTGTGCGGAGGAAGTGGCGTGCAGCGCCCATTTCTAGCACGGTGATCATGGCTGGGTGGGTGTCCAGACGAGGAGTGAGCTGGGACACAGGAGAAAATGTATTTAAGTACTTTATGTATGTACAAGGTAAATTCAAGAAGTTTCTTTGAGTGATAATGGCATGGTTCCTCAAAGTAAATGGTACTTTCCTCGTATTTAAGTATTTGTTGTTAAAACTAGAGAGAAAGTCATGAGGGTGGGGGTTCAAAAGAACCAAACAGCACTTGATGGGATGCAACTTGGTATACTACCCTGACACAAACACAAGCTTGCTAACAGCTAGGAAACACTCTATGAAGACACACAGGCTCTCTTTACCTTAATATTAGTGACTCTGGGTCCCAGAGCATTCTTCATCCAAGCAATCAGATCATCAGCCTGCTCCTGCGTCAGACGCTCAGAGGCTGCGGGAGAAAAACAAGGGTCAGCATTATTGACACGACAGTAAGAGGCGTCCTGTAGCAGCTACAAGTCGCAAGAGTCATGAGCGACGTCCGACACAAGATTCAAACCAAACAATGCTGAACTGTAGATCAGTTAAAAAGACTTAAAAATCCTGGAAATTCATTAATCTCCAGCATTTCGCAAGGACATTTGTCAAAATCTCAATAATTAACAGAGGTGTCTGGTACATTCAGCGACAGCACTGCTGAAAGCTGCTGATCGTGAGCTTAATCACAACCTATTCAGTCGTATTTTAGTTCAGTGACTGTGTCAGAGTCTGTGCTCCGGTCATGGAGGAAGTACTGAACTAATGAACTGATTCTGTACACCGAAAAACAACTGCTTCACTCGCCACTAGTTTGTGTTTGTGTCGCATATAAAAAACAACATCACGGCAGTTTCGTGCAGCTTTGCTATGAGGAGGTACTGTGGAGTAATGGAAACCGACATGCCTGGTACCCAAACTGTGCCGAGTCGTGCTAGAACTGTATCGTGGAAAGGCACCATTTGAGAAGTTATAACGTCCACATGTTGTCTGGGTCTGGCCCCACAGACATTCCTGAGAGTTACATTTGACTCGTGTGACCGTAGATAATAGACACTATTTCCATTATTTTTTTCTTAGTTCAGGGACAAAGATGTGGAAGCTACTGGCAAGTAGCTTGCTCAACTAACATCTCAACAGGTTCATCATGTTGTTCCTCTTTTCCTGATCAGACACAGAGTTCTGCTCCATCCGTTCATCAAAGTTGTAACTAAAAGGTTTGGTACTTTGAATACCTGGTTTGCTGTCTTCAAACTTTTCCTCCTTGTAGTGATCCACCACAATGTCTGTCTCCACGGAGATCAGCTTCTTCTTGTCGAATTCCCTGAGGTGAAGCAGGGTGAGCTCATCGAACTGCTCGTAGCAGAACAGCACCTGTGCACAGACAAGTGACATGGTTTCTCAGAAAAAGCTCTTTTATCAGTTATTTAACCACCTCCATCATTCGTGTCAGGCTCTCACCTCCATGTCTTTCTGTTTCATGGCCTCATAGTAGGGTGAATGCTCTGCAAGATGGCGGTTGGGGGCACACAGGTAGTGGATGTTGCGTGTGCCCGCCTTCATTCGAGAAGCGTACTCCATCAGATTGGTGTGCTGACCCGCAGGCAGAGCAGACGATTCAAACCTCAACAGCTTTGCAATATCCTCCTACAGAGACAGTATGGAGGAAACTGCTGCTGTTAGTGCAGAGAACATTTTTATGATGCCATAACTGCAATACATTGCCACTTTATTGAATATAAACGTCACCTTGACATCCTGTTCCTGGGTGGTGACAATTCCCTCTCTCATGAAGAGGCCGTAGTCCTCAAAGAACTTGCTGTACTTCTCTGGCTCCTTCTTGCTCTGGTCCAGGAGGAAGCGGATCACCCTCTGCTGTAAAACATCACGGAGCTTCCTGAGGCCAGAAGAGAAAAAGGGTGATATGAGTGCCTGAATGTGGCATGGATCTTGGTGCCAGATGGGCAGAAACCTTTGATCTGAAGGACTTTCACACACAATCATCTCTACAGAGGGGTTTACAGAGAATAGCTGAAAAAAAGGAGTAAATATCCAGTGACCCACAGTTCTATGGACAGAAATGCAGAGAATGGCCAGACTATTTTGAAATGATTAAAAGGCAAGGTATGCAGAAAAAGCACATGTCTTAACATTGCGTAAAGGTGCTATAGCAGCAGAAGACCACACTTGTTGCCAATCCTGGCAGTAAATGGGGGCCGTGTATACCTAATTACTGGTGAGTGTACCTTTGAGTAATTCCAAGTTGTAACTGGACTTTTACCTTATGAGGGCGCTCTCTTGCAACAGCTCTCTGCTCAGATTCAGTGGGATGTCCTCACTGTCCACCACACCTATACAAGCACAGACTTGTTTCACTCTGGCCTCATTGACATTGTGCAGTCCCTTGCCCTAAACACCTCATAACAATCTGACTTTAAAAATCATGCAGGTGAAATTGAGCAGTTCCAGGTGTTTGGGACAATACAGACCTCGGAGGAAGCGCAGCCACTTGGGCAGGATATCCGATGATTTAGTCTGGATCAGGACCTTCCTGCTGTACAGAGCCACACTGGAGCCCATCTCCCTGCTCACATCAAACATGCTCGGCTTCTGTTGATCAATACATATTTTGTATCATTCATTTGATAAAAATACAACTTCAGTTTACCTCACAGCTAATGAAAATTCATATTCTATGTGAAAGCATTTAACATTAACACTTTACGTTGTGAGATTTTCTGAAAATATGGCATTAGTGTCATTACTTTTAACCCATTAATGGGTTAAAAGAACTTCTCACCGCATCAGGAACATAGAAGATGCTTCGGATATTGAGCGGCGCATCGGCGCGGTAGTGCAGCGTGTAGCGGGGCTTGTCGTAGGCCTGAGCAATGTAGCGGTAGAACTCTTCATGCTGCCAATCACTAATCCCCTTTGGCTCCATCATCCACAAGGCCTGAAAGAAGAAAGATCATGCAACACTTAGGCTAAGACAATTTTTGTCACGTTTGAAAGAGCAGACTCTAATTCACGGAGGTATTAACTGATAGAAGTTGAGATAAGTTCCATTTTCCAAGCAGCAATGTGAGCATCAGCCAATCTAATCACATTAAGCAGAGAAACTCACCTGCAGTGTGTTGAGCCTCCGTCCATTCAGGAAGATGGGGAAGCTCACAAAGTTGCTGTACTTTGTTACAACCTCTGAAAGAGACACAACAGCTTGTCATTACATGGAGTGATGTACTAATGAATATCCGCTCTGTAGTTATATTTTCACCTTTAACTCTGTCCTCAGAGGAAAACTCTTTGCAATCGTCCTTGAGGTGGAGCACGATCTTTGTTCCCTGTTGAACACCACCGGCTTCAGCAATCTCAAACACTCCGGAGCTGAGGAAGAGAAGGACAGGAGGACATTTAACCATCACATTTTGGAAAAAACTCAAGTTTCATTGTGTGCAGTCACGCTCAGGGTATATTGTCTTCATCTTGATGTTGGAATATTGCCCTCACCCATCTGAGGACCACTTGTAACCAGGTGCATTGGGCTCAGCAGAACGGGAGTAAACATCCACACGGTCAGCCACCATAAAGGCAGAGTAGAATCCAACCCCAAACTGACCAATAATGGAGCTGCTGGCTTCCGCCTGGCTCTGCAGAGCGTCCAAAAATGCCTGTAGTGTTTAGAGGAGACGATTGTTATGACAGAAGGTGTGATCAGTAAGATAGATCATTAACAAATGAGAAAAGTTTAAAACCTGACATACAAAACAGACAAACAAATTAGAGTAAGAAAGGACAAATAATGAGGATGAGCTACAACAATAGTCACCTTTGAACCAGAGCGGGCGATAGTCCCCAGGTTAGCTACCAGCTCTTCTTGGTTCATCCCCACTCCAGTGTCCTATTAAAAGACATTCAAGAAGAATTACAATATTTATCTACCAGGTGGCAATCCTACTCAAGAACAGACCAGGAAACAGTGTAAACTGTTAAACTTCAACTCACAATACAATTTAACCTTGTGTTTCCAATGTGATTTAGTATGTTGCAAACATCAAAAGTCAGCAGTAATTTTAGATCCATGCACAAGTGGGTATACCTGGATGGTGAAGGTGCCCTTGCCAGTATCCGTCTGCAGGTGGATCTCCATAGAAGCTGTTTCACCTCCTGCTGTGATTAATTTGTGACGCAGTTTTTCCAAAGCATCACTACCATTAGAGATCAGCTCCCTGATGAAAACCTGGTAGAATAAAAAATAGGCAGATAATCCAGTCAGAAGAGCTATATTTAATAGACTTGAATGTTGTTCCAAGTTGGTCTCCAATACACACCCTCTTACCTCTTTCTCTGAGTACAGGGACCTGGCAACAATATCCAGCAGCTTTTTTGTTTCAGCCTGAAATTCATGTTTGGAGAAGCTACCTGGATAATTCAGGGGTACAACAACATTCAGATCAATATAACAAATAATTAATAACAATGATCTGTAAAATTTGCAATTATCTCTACTTGTTGCAGCACCTTGAACAGACTCTGAGTCAGTGATGATGGTGTGCAGAGGTTCCTCCTCTGGCTCTTTCTCAGCCTCTGGCTCTTTCTCAGCCTCCTGTGTGCTGTAGTAAGACTGCTGGCAGAACCCGAGGCAGGAACGCTGAGCGTGCAACACTCTGGGCCGACTGCTCCACCTCTGATATTGTCCAACCTGCGAATCTGCTGACAGCAAGAGTGAAATGGAATTGGTGGGTGAATTTTTAGGTCCCTTCCACAGATGGTCTGTATTTATATAACACTCAGAGCACTTCACATCACACAACAAATCGTGAACAGTATCAGAAAAGGTGTCTCCTGCTAAAATAAACCACATTAGATCTAGTTCACTATTGTACTGCGGTTGCAACTTGACATGACACATCTGTTTTTAAATCTAGGCCCAAAACTCACTTGTTTTTTTTTTTTGTTTTTTTACAGGCTTTCTCAGCTCTTTAATGTCAAACACCTTGTGTCTTTGATTCAGTGTATAATTGTTCCATTTAATTGTTTATATTGCATATCTATTTATTACTATTCCCTTTTCTCTTTATCCACTATGTAGAGCACATAAGTTAGTGTTTAAATGTACTAATCACAAGACACAACAGCAAAGCCCATTACTGTTTTGTCACATATAACATCATCACCTCAGAGCATAAGTCTGGAGAAACACGACCTGAGATTTACATCTCGTCAGTCACCTCTGACATCTAACCTCGCTGCCTAAAGCAAACCATTACAAGTTGAAATTCCATGTGTTTATTAACTCATGTGATAAAAAAAAACAAAAAAACATTTTATTAGCTCACACTCGAGTGCTTGAATCTCAGACTAATATAATGACATAAGAACCGAGTCTCTCGTTGTAACAGTCAGACATTTCACGGCAGCTGCTTTACCTTGACTCGGCTAAGCTAACAAACATAGCTCACCTGCAGTGAAGGAGCGTGTGACAGTTACGCTGCTCAGTCCTCGCGCACATGTCATTGACTGCCTTACGGTTCTTTGCGAGGAACCGAGGGCGAACCGAGCCAGGGCGAGACAGCGAGACATGACGACGACTATAGCCGTGGGAGACGAGACGAGTTACGGGTCTGACCGACAAGTACACACGCTGACCGACAAGGCAGAGGAAGGACCCGGCGACTCGCGATGACGTCATATGGATGCAATAGCGCTGCCTGATGAAATGTATAATTTTATAATTTATTACAAATAATTTGGTCAAAACCCTAACCCTCTTAATTTTGACTTATAAGAACCCCAAAGTCTTACTTTTATGAATCTCATAGTTAAACCCACATTTTTATCATATTTATATTTCAGTAGTGAATTTACCTCAAGGTCAAACGGTGAACACCTAACTCAAGAGGTCTCAAACTCGCGGCCCGCGGACCACATGCGGTCCTCCAATCTATTTCATGTGGCCCATACATTATTTTTTTTAGTATAACAGAATAACTTTGCATCACCAATACATTGTTATCATGAACTAAATATCATTCCACGTCAACACACTTTCATTTTGAAATTCTGTGAAATATCTATCATTGCGATATCATGATAGAATGATGGATTGTCATGATATACAATGTTAAGCTCATATCACCCATACCTACTGCATAGTTGCTTAGTGCTTTCTCTTAGGTTTTTTTCCCCTACATTTTAAAGAACTACTGATTTATTAAAATAATCAGAGGTTTATTTATATTCAATGAATATGCTTCAATCAATAATGTGGACCCCAACAGTTCTCTCCAAGCATAAAAATTTGAATTTGTCTGCGGCACACAGGTTTATTTAACAATGTGGTATGCAAGTACGAAATGAGCCATTTGAACCAGTTTGTACAGTGATTTCATTCTTATTTTCTGCATATTTACAGTACTGTCTAGCTGCATGATTTACATTAGAGAACAGTTTATCATCAATTCAAGTTTAATGCAAGAGAGACAATGATGCACAAAACTCTCTCTGAATACAAATCAGCAGTCAAACAAGTTAATTTCCCACCACAGCCAAAAGAAGTTCAGTACTTAATGAGATTTCTTTATACTGAAGGAGAGACAAAAGCAATTTTAAACATCTGCAAGACAAATACTGGGCCCAGGCCAGTAAAAAGAACATTCTGGAACCTGTGAACATTAACAAGCTTCAATGCAAGGTTCTACACCTGCATGTTGTGTTTGGGTGTGTGCAATAATTCCTAAATCTATACAAATACATTAATCTCCCATAGACTCTGCAAACAGGAAAGTAATTAAGGCTTTCCCAAAGGCAGTCCTTTTGAAAAATGGCATATTAGAATAAATTAGCCAAGAACAGAGAAACTGAACAAGAGGTGAAACCTGGCAAAAAATTTGCCCAGACAAATAATTTTACAGTCTTCTCAACACAAATACAATATTAATTTGCAAAGGTACAAAATAAAAAAGGAATAATAAATTGAAATATTTTTTGTTTTGAGAAGTTTTGTTATAAAAGTCAATACAGAGCATAATAAATGAAAACCAAATTAAAACAACACAAAGACCAGGGCAAAGTCTTGCATGGCTGGTTTGAACCAAAAATATATTCTGTGTCTTTGTTGTCTTCTTTTGAACAGCAATTATTAAATCACTCTGTGTTGGAAGAAAAAGCAGTCCCTTGGTTTTTAGGAAAGTTCACAGTCTGTAGGCCTCATGACTCATTAGTTTGTATTTCTTTAAGCTTTTTACATCAGCAAGTAAAAAAAATCTCAGCTGAAAACAGAACAAGGCCTTTCTTCTGTAATGAAATGCTACAATCCTTCGACAAATTTCTCCAGCGTGTCTCCCGTCGTGTCACCCCCCATTACCATGTCATTACTTAACCCTCCTCGATTTGGTGTGTTAAGTTGCGACAGCATGGCACTCTGCTCTGGTGTTCCCATGTGTCCCTGGTCCATGGCACCCGACATAGGGCCTCCAAGACTAGGGTGAGGAGAGCTGGAGTGGAGGGCGCCGTGCTGAGGTGAGGGCTGAGGCTGTATCCGTGGGGAGGGACTGGAATGCGGGGGCTGCTGTGAAGGCGGACGGGGCGACTGCACTGGAGCTGGAGAGCGAACTTGGTTTCCTAGTGTGTTGGCCATTGCCTGGCCAGGTAAATGAGCTCCTCCCTGGGCTTGGCCTTGGAGCATGTGGGGTTGAGGACTCATTGAGTTAGCCTGTGCTGGAGAGCCCATCTGCTGTTTCAACATCTGCTGTTGCTGTTGTTGCTGTAGCATGCGCTGCTGGAGGAGGTTCTGAGGCCCATCCATGCCCATGCCACTTTGGCCCATTTGGGATGTGGGAGGGAGCTGGCCCATGGGCCCCCCACCTCCTTGCATAGCCATTTGCTGCTGCATACGAAGCTGGGAGTAACTGGCTGGCCCTGGCTGCTGTTGGGCGAACTGACCATGACCCTGAGGCATGCCTCCCTGCTGCTGCTGCTGTTGCTGTTGCGCCTGCTGCATCTGCTGCATTCTGAGCAGCTGCTGCCGCCGGTAAAGCTGGGAATTACCGTTTTGAGCAGCATTCATCATCTGGCCTTGGGGGCCCATAGGTGCCATGCTCTGGGGACCTGCTTGCTGTGGAGGCTGCTGCTGAGCTGTCATCCCTGGCCGCTGCACCTGGTTTGCCATGGCTGCCATAGCCTGCATTCCTGCCTGTGACCCCAACATGGCTTGAGGGTTCTGCTGCTGGGGCTGCTGCTGGGGCTGGTTGGCCTGGTACTGGGCTGTCCTCTGTTTAATGAAGGCTGCCATGAGATGGGGGTTTGACTTGAGGATGTTAAGAACCTGCTGTTGCTGCTGGGGGGAGCTGGGAGACTTGAGAGTTCGCAGTAATTCCTGCAGGGCACTCGGAGCGATGTTACCAGGCATTCCCCGGGGCATGTTTTGCTGCTGTGGTGTCATGCCCTGCTGTGAAGGCCCCTGGGGAGGCATGACCCCAGGCATTTGGAGACCCTGTTGCTGGGGCATCATGGGTCTCTGCATGAGCTGAGCCTGCTGGGGCATGGGCGTTCCCTGAGCCTGCTGAGGGGCCATGGGGCCTTGTTGAGGAGGGACCTGTGGTTGATGACCCTGGGGATTCTGCATGGGATTCTGCATCCCTGGACCCCACTGGCCCTGCTGCATAGCCTGAATCATCTGGGGGCCCCGTGGACCCTGCATCATCTGCATCTGGCCCTGCATTGGTCCCATCATTCGTGGGTGGTTCATGGGCATCCCATTCATGGCATAATTCTGCTGCTGCTGCTGCTGTTGTTGTTGCTTTGCCTTGGCTACCATCTCTATCTGCTTGGCCACCTTTAGGGCTGCTAGCAGTGGTTGTTGCTGCTGTTGTTGCTGTGGCATCTGAGGCTGAGGCTGCTGTTGGTGTGGCATGTTAGGCAGAGGTGATTGCTGCTGATGAAGAGGTGATGACTGAGGTCCTGGTTTGCCCTGTGGGACTGGTGTTGGGGGTTGGCTGCTGCGGCCATTGTTGGGGAATCCTTGGGCAATATTGGAAGGGTTTGGTGGCTGCTGTTGTTGGGGCTGGTTGGGCATAGGCTGGGGGGTTTGGGGAGTATTAGGCTGCTGCACAGAGTTTGGGGTGTCGGGTGCTGCTGAGGTAGGTGGAGATGGTAGGGGCATACCCCTTCCGGCCATGGTTGCCATTCTGCGGCGCATCATTTGAGCCTGCAGGAGCCTCTGCTGATGCTGTTGCTGACGGAGTTTGTGCTTGATGTTGAGACAGAAGGGAACAGGACACTTGTTTTCCTGACAGTGCTTGGCATGATAACAACACAAAGCAATGAGCTGTTTGCATACAGGACAGCCACCATTTGTCTTGCGCTTGCAGCCCTTTGTGTGTTGGACCACCCTCTTCATCTTCTGGCATGAAGGCAAAGAGCAGTTTGCATTGCGGCATTGACAGGCATGGACCAGGGACTGGATGCAGCGCTGGATGCTCAGACGACGGCTCTCTTGTGGGCTCTTCGAGGCCTCTGCACCCTGACTGTTGCTGTCATCATCTAGACCCAAGCCCCACTTCACCATTTGGTGCTCATGGCCTTTAGTGTTGTAACAATTAATGCATAGGTCGTAGTCCTGAGAAGAAGAAAATAAGTCACATTAGTGTTGTACAAATATATAAAATATTTAAAAATATTTTAGAACATTCCAGTACAGTGCTGCCATTTCCTACCTCACAAACAGTGCAGTGCCAGCGAGTCTCCACATGGTGCTTGCATTCATTGCAAGTGTACACAAAGCGGTCCTGACCCTGGTTATGCAGCTCGACCAACATACACATTGTGCTCCACTTGCATCTTCTCAGAGAGCTGAACTCCCAGTGTTTGTCCCTGGCCAAAGTCAGAAAGGCATCTCGGCCATCCATTAGGTCACAGGTCAGCATAGGGTCAGGATCCATTATGGGTGGAAGGGTGTTAATGACCGGCCCAGCATGGAGGTGGATAACAAAAAAAACCTGGTACCAAAAAGAAACAAAATATGTCAGGATCCATTGCAAATTAACTAAAATATCTTGTTTATTTTTCATGCTCCTATTGCAACGTGTAAAAATGAAAATAAGTGTATGTTGTAAAATGTGTTGCGAAGGATGCAATTTTTCCTTAACGATGACTGGACTGTAAGACTGCACTTGGTCAGACTCCTACCTCCTTATGTTTCTCCATTGTGGCGTAGAGCTTCTGGGACAGATCATTGGCTACATTCGGCATCCCAGGTTTTTTCTTATTGGCTCGGCTGATGCTGCTCTTATTTTTGTTGGTTTTCTTGTTATTCTTTTTTTTGGCATTCTTGCTGTCAGGGTGGGCTCCCTTAAAAAAAAAAGATGGATATGAAAATTCAAACAGGCAGATGTTGCAGAACATTCAAGATGGGGTTATGCAGATACACTCAGTGGTTCTACAATGACCGTGTGCCTGCTACATGCTTTTACATGAAATGCTCTTGTGGAATCGGTGTGTATATGTGTGCGTGAGAGCACGAGAGAGGGAGGGAGGGAGAGACAGAGCTCTGAGCACCAGGCTGAGGATTTTGAAACAACAAAACAACAAAGTTCCTTTTTGTAAAACCCATTTCCCTAAAAACCTTTCCTTCCAACTCACCTCTGTTGTCTCACAGGAGGCTGTGTTCTCCTCCTTCTTCCTCTCCTCCTCCTCTTGCTCCAGCTCCTTGATGCTCTCCTCCAGTACGTTAGGCCAAAAGTCACCCTCAAAATACGGCAACTCGTTGGCACTGGTTAGTCTGTCCTCTGTTGCCTGTTTGAATATGTCCTGAGCACAGATTTCAACAGGGATGTTAGCTAACAAGCCAACAAGACAATTATTTGTGTACCAATATTTTCAATGACTAATGACAAACACAAGGTGGAGCCCCTCCATAACTGCACACACTTGGCTTGATTAAGAATTTGTCAGAGGAGAAAACTTAGACACACCAGTTCCATTTTAACACATTACATTTATTACATGTAGGTATTCAATATGGATAATGTGAACATTGAGGATAATCTTACTTTAATATCTGATTTGTTTTATTGAAATCTTTAAACAGTTAAAGATAGATAAACCTGTTAATCTCATACATGTAAAAATATATGTTATACACATAAATGTGTGTGTGTGTGTGTATAGATATATATATATATATATATATATATATATATATATATACATATACACACACACACACATATATGTATATATATCCTCCAGGCAAATGTTAAATCTAGTTCATCATTCAAAATCAAAATCAAAATCAATTTTGCAATGTGATTATATTGATATGAAATTTGTTGTTTATATAAATTCAAAAACACATACGTAATACAACTCAAAAATACTGAGTTGTCTTCTTCTTTCGGTCTTTCTCTCATTAGGAATCACCACAGTGAATCACCTGATCAGTGATCCGTATATTTTATTTGGCAGAGATTATTTAGATGCCCTTCCTAATACAACCCTCCAATTTATAGGGCCTTAGAACCAACACTAGGAGTACACTGAATCTCGCACCGCCACGACTGGGGTGAAATAAGAGTGTCCAATTAACCCCGTCAACAGGGAGCAGAGGTACCCCAGCCCATTGACCTGTCGGGGTATTCATACCGGCAATACTACCACTGTGGTCACAATACGTCTTTATTTCTACAATTTTCTGACCTTGTAATCGTGTAGGATTCTCTCAGCGAAAGCCTTGTCCAGCATCTTTCTGTACCACTCTTGGAGCCTCTTGGGCTTGGGGATCTTCTGGTCAGCAGGGTGGCAGTGGAAAATGTAGTCATCCCCCTCACTAGGAGGGCAGGCCCATATGTGTCCTGTCACATACCTGAGGAGGAGGCAAATTTTCAGTCTCTCTACACTGTTTAAATTATAAATAGTAACTGATTGCACTACTGTACTGCACTGAAAAAGTTGCCCTCTACTCACCCCAATTTCTTCACATACTCCAGGTAACCTATTAAGATCTCATGGTACACTGCAGTCCTTAGCAAACGTGGTTTGAAGAAGTGAATACTGTCAAGGTACGATATGTAAACCCGTCTGCAATGGAAAAGAAATGTGAGAAATTATTTAAAGAGTAAGGAAAACAAAAACAAAAATATTTAAAGCAAGGCCGGGCCACACTGTGTGCGTGTGCAAGGAAAAAGTAAAAACAAGCCCTTTCACACCAGTTGAGCAGCAGCACAATACTTGTTATCAAATCAAATTTTAGACTGGCCGACACATTCACACCAAAAATATCTAAGTTCAAAACACGAAAAGATGAGAAGTCAGTGCGGATGAGTATATAGTGGTCTCCAGAAGACACAAAATATTTGGTGGTGATTTGGGCATCTAAATCAAATTTGAATTCCAGCTCGCTGAAGCTTAATGTGATCTGCCAAGTGATACCACCATTGATGATGTAGGGCAGTGCAACATGGGTTCCGCCTAACTGGTGTGAATTCTGGCTGGTTCTCTGAGAGCATGGACGTTCCTAACGGAACAAGAACTGTGCCAGTGCTTGTCAGTGTGAAAGTGCTGTGTGTTAAATGGACATGTTAGTATTATTTCTGCTGTCATTTTACCTGGTATTAGGAAAAGAGCACTCAGAGCCATACTCTTGAACGTGCATGCCGAAGAAACAAACATCCACCCCGTCGATTTCCTCGAATGCAAAAAGTGCTTTGGTTCTATAAGGGAAGCTCTCCAACATCTCGCCTGAGTCTACAAACCTGTGGGAAAAGATAAGGATGGATACAGATTTTTCAAGGTAATATTTACATGATTTTAAACCTAAATATAGCAATCAATAACTATTTTCCAGGTAAAAACAGAGTAATAGTGCTCTGAGGAGAGGACAGAGCTGAGACACGACACCACATGGTAGATTGTTCACTGCATTTACATCACTGATCACCGCAATAGACCTTTCTTAGGGGCAGGTCATTATTTAACATGTTCATTGTGCCTGAGGAGTCCTGTGACCTTAATATAAGGGAAAACAAAATACTAATAATTTCAATGCCCCCATTTACTTGATACCTTTATCATTTCTTCTTTTACCCTTTTCTAGACTCTACATTCTCAAATCAAGTTGAAAGGAAAAAAAAAACATTAATTTAGTAAGATACTTTATTAGTAGGTCAGTAATTTACCTTGACTTCATACCAGGCTTAACCTCCACGGTTTTGTCAGAACTGGCCACCACTCGCACAAACACCTCGCCAGCCTCTGGGTGGTTCTGCCTTTTCAAGTACTTGTTCACTCTGTCCTCAATGTATGTCCCCAACCTTGTAGTCTGCAACCCTTTACAAACAAAAATACAACGAACTTACCATACTGAAAAAAAAATCAAGCAGACTGTTACTGTTGTTTTACCATGACACTCAACTTACGTTTGGCTGAAAACTTGTTTTCCTTTCTTGTCTTGCCAGACTTCTTCAGACAATTGTCACAGATAAAGCTGAAAGTAGGTGAAAAAAAATCTTGTCACTACACACATGAACTCAAGCAATTACAAACTCTAGTGAATAACAATTTTGCTATGGACAGTTGTCCGACAGCCGTGGCGAGACTTACCCCGATGGCCAAATGACGTCATAGTGCAAAACGCAGATCTGATGCATTTTTCGTCCACAGTCTTTACACTCAACAAACCTGCGAGTAAAGAATGAGGTTTTCTGATACATTCCTTAGAAAAACTGGTAAAACAAGCACCACTGTCGTCACATAAATTATCGTCACAATGAAGTGTACGGCAAACAATACTCACGGCTCAGAGTCCAACATGTCATTTTTCTTCTTTTCAAATTGATCTTTTAAAATCATGCTGGCATGAAAGAGAGACAAATAAGATTCCGTTGGCTTGTGTGACTTATTGTGTGATTTATTTTGAGAATAAAAAGTGATTATCTTGGTAACTTACGTCTGTGACTGAGCCGGGTCATCGCCCAGGGTCACACTGTTGCCCTGGATCTCGTTGAAGCACTTCTCACAGAAATGATACCTGTCGGCAATAAGGCCATATTTGGGTGAACTGCGGCCAGCACACACAGTAGCAGCACAGGCAAACCGATGTACAGGTGGAAGAACGCACAGCGAATGGAGCACACAGCGACAATCAAAGATGTAAAATGTGCAGTAGACAGGACAGACACACAAAGCGCACACACACACAGGCAGGCAGAGGTAAGTGTTAGTCACAAGGTGAAATGGTCATGGCGCAAACCCTCTCATTCAAAGTGGAACATCACTTAAATGCGATGTTAATGGTAATGGTAATGAATAAATGTCAACAACAAACAAATGTTTGACAACACCTGATGTGCATCTTACAATATGAAACTGGCATATATGTCCAGATGCCCAACATGCACTGTGAGCTGGGAAATTAATGACATGGTCATGCCACGGGAGATTGTGTTTATACAAATACAGATGTGGTGGCCTGTTAGGTTAAGAGGACAAATTTAATTTAGTTAAAGAAAGGGTATTTCAGCTCTGTTAGATAATGTAATAGGATTGGGCAAATGATAAAACCTTGGTTAAAGCTTCTTAGACAACATAGAGAACCAGTTAAATCCTCAAATTCACTAACTTTTTGTTGCAAGACTTGAATCCTGAGCTACCACCACATTTATTAAAGCCAGTATCTTCAATAATTGAATGTTGTTGCATTGGAATGACGTTATGGTGCAATAGCAGTTTCTGCACAGCAGGGGGAGCTTTAATGGTGGATTCTGGGTACAAAAACTGCAAGAGGAAAACACCAAACCCAAACATGCACATTCTGCTTGTCCATGACATACATGAGAACCACTGATCAGTTTTAACAAAGGTGCATGTGAAGTAGCATCATGTTCAGGACAAAACTGCATACAATCCCTTCACAAACCCCAACTCTCATTTTTATCCATCTCTTCCCATCTCAGCATGCACTTTTACCTGTTCTGGTAGCTGTAGTAAGTGCCGTCCCTGGAGATGGTACACAACTGTTTGCCATAGCAACACAGCGTCTGTGGCGAGAATTCATACTGTGGAAACACCAGATAAAGGTTAACAAAAGTGCTTCACTGTAACAATCAGGTTGCAATCAAACCAATAGCCAGAGGTAAAGATACATGTAAAGACACAACATTAACCTTGTCAAAAGTTATTAAAATCAGTTAGTCAGTGTTCAGAACAACATTCCTGTTAAGTTCCCAACCTTTATCAGGCGATGTTCCCCAGGCTTTTAAGTTATTAAACCCTTACTCACAAAAAAATAATAATATATCTACCCTAGACCCAGATGTTTTGACTAATTACAGAGAAATACCTAATTTTCCATTCCATTTTCTAAAATAGTAGAAAAGGCAGTTGCAAATCTCTCCCCATTTTACAGTCCAATGTTAAAAAGTGCCTTGAGATTGTGAATGTGGTGATATGGCCCTAACAAATAAAATTTGATTTGTGTTGCATCTTCATTAACTCACCTTTCTGCCACAGCAGTAGCCAAGGCCCTGCATGACAGGATCGATCTCTGCCTCAAACACTTCTGCCAGTTTGGTGCAGTATTTGTAGACGCGGGACGTTTTACGGTTGTACAGCCAGGCGTTGTTGAACATAAGCCACACATCGTCCACATATTGCCAAGGCTCCTGGTACTGACCTGTATCCAGCTTACGTTTGATAGTGGATAGGTCAATGGGATTCTTCACAATGTCAAAGTAGTCCTGTAGAGCATGAGAGATGCAAGAATGAGCAATCCTAATTATCAGTACTTTCTGTTGGTTTTAAAACCATTGAGACATCCATGTCTAATCATTTCACACACTCACAGGGATGCCCAGTAGCATGGGGTCTACAGGTTGCCGGAAAGGCAGTGACTCTGGGTCCTGCCTGTAGAGGGCCTCGAGAGTCGGCATCAGGGCTTGTCTCAGCTCTTCTGGCTTGAAAACTGGACATGAAAGAAAATTCACTGTACTGGTAATATAACATAATACTGTACATTCTCACTTTACTCTTAATGGATTACACAACTTGAAATGTACACTGAAATGTACATAAATAAGTTGGATGTATATTAAAAAGATCTATATTCTTACTTTTCTTTCGGTTTTGGGTGGAGGCACCTGATGCATTATTAGCCCCATTTTCTTCCTCTTCTTTGGGTTCTGCCTTTATCTCTGGCTTCTTATCCTCAGTTTCCATTGGTTCCTGTTTTGTCTCTACTGCCTCTGGCTCCTCCTTTTTCACCACTGTGGGTTTGGTTTCATCCTTCGGCTACATGAACACAAACATGGTTAACCAGCTATAAAATGGTGCTAAGCCAGGAACAGATCAAATATTCAGTGTTTACCTGTAAGCCAAACCTTTCCTATAGAACAGAAAAACGCTCCATGCACCTTATTGACATGCAAGCTGAACTGGTGGGTTTTAATGAACAAAATGTGTAATAGTGACTTGGGTTTCAAACAGCAAATGTGTCAAATCTAAGTGTACTTCCAATGTATTGCCCCCACAATGACTCTTACCTAATTACTACAAAATTCCGTTATACAATCATGTGCATACCTCCATTTTTACACCAGCTTGCTTCTTCCCAGAGCTGCCCTCATCTTCTTCATCTTTTACTTCAGATTTGATGTCAGTGCTGCTCATGTCAGGTAGGGCCTGCTGGGAGCTCAGCTCAGCCACAGAAGCTGGGGTAGGCACTCTGTTGTCAACACTGGCTGCTGCCTGGGACAACTTTAAGGAGAAGAAGGAGGAGAAGAGAGTATTTTCATCACAGTGCTGCTCATTTGTAAATGAAATTATACTGACTTTACTAAGACAGAAATGTGAGTGATTGTTGTTTGGTCAAAAGTAGGGCGTTCGCAGTGAAGGAATTTCCCCTGCACTTGCACCTGTGCACATGTCACAGGTCCCTCAGTCTATCATTTCTAATATCTCGTTGACAAACTGTCCCGCGCTCACTTTCGCTTTTTCATTTTAGCAGTTTTACCATGACAGCTCTAGTCTATATACGTGTAGGATACAACAGAAGGTGCAAAAGACAAGTAACACAAGAGATAGAAAAGATGTACAGAAAAGACATCTCACCGGTGTACTAGGGTGCTGTGCCTGAACTGAGGTGGGCTGTGGCATCTGGCTGGGGGGTTCAGTTTGGGGTTGAAGGGGTGTGAGCGGCTGGGATGGGTCAGGCGGTGTCCCCATAGCTGAGGGGGGACCAGGGAGGCTACTGGGTATGTGGGTTGGGGTGGAGGAGGGCCCACCCGTGGAGGCAGGGGTAGTGGGCTGTGGTGGCACCTGGGCCTGCGGGGGAGCATGGTGTTGCTGCTGCAGCTGCTGCTGATGGGGCTGCAGACTGGCAGAGGCATTGGGTGGAGGAGTTGTTCGCAGGGTGGGCTGAGCTGCAGGGCCACAGGGAAGCTGGGGGCCGAGGGAGCCCAGTGCATTCAGAGGGAGGTTAGAGTTCTGCTGCTGCTGGATTGAAGAGAGATGCACAGTTAGCACACCAGTCACATAGCAGCATATAATCTGGCACAAGAATATGTTCAACAGAGCAAAAATGCAATGAGCATGCAACCAAAAAATTGTTTCAGGGGAGAACAGGATTCCTCACCTGTGTAACAGCAGCTTGTGTTATAGGCTGGCCCAAGCCTACATTCACATTCATTGCTCCACCTGCAGCTGCAGGAAACTGGCCCTGTGGCTGGAACTGGCTCTGGTTGGTTGGCTGAGCAACCATGTTGTTCGTATGACCACCCATCATTCCTTGTGTCGGAGGCATCCTTGATGGTGACATGCCCATCTAGAGACCACAGAGACGAGAAGTTGAAAGGGACAAATCATTGCAAAACGAGGCTAGCTAGTATTCACTCTGCAACTAAAAATAAATGTAAATGCAGCAGAAAGGCATGCTACCACCACAACAGGCCACTGAATGGACTATGGTGTCTAGGGTGTGCTCAGTCAAAATATGACATATCCCCAAAACTAAAAAGACAACCGGTTTATAACAATATCTGGACATCAGTTTTAATGACAGTTAGCATATTTCATTGTGATGCTTTGTCAAGACGATTAAGAGAGAATTAAAATAAACAATCAAAAGACTTCCCACAGTCTAGAGAAAAAAAACAAGGCTAACATGGTGACAAAAATATTTCAGAAAAAGGTCTTGGAGAGAAACTGAGGGCAACTCATGGCACATCCATTAACAAGCAAAAGGTATGAAAAAGTGGTAAAAACGAACCGGGGGAACAGAGCTCATGTTCATCTGCTGTGGATGGTTCATGGGAGAGGGAGCACGTGGTCCCATGGGTGCCTGAGACATCTGTGCATTCTGCATTACCATTGGGTTAAATTGATTGATTCCTGTGGGAACACACACAATCATATACCTGTTTATTATGCTGTAATTTAATACTCTATGCCCTGCTGGGCAGCGGGGGGGTCAAAAGCAACTAATTTAATTCAAGATAAATGTATTTGCTAACTGGCTAAAATATCAGCTTTCAAAGGAAGGTTAACTGCAAAAAAGACATGTAAAGTGCTTTCTACTGTAAAACAATGACCATGAAATCTACGAGTTAGCACATACCTTGGGGCACCTGCATACGATTCATTATCTGGTTTGGCATGTTAGGCATAGGCACAGGTCCATCTACAAGAAAACATGATAATTTAAAATTTGCTTTGAGATACAAAAATATGAATTCAAAAGCATCCCTTCAGATATATTTTATGATTACTAAGCATACACTGGAAAACTGTATAATAAAGGAAAAAAACGGGCTACTAACTGGGAGGTCGGACAGCCTGTCCTGGGCCCATGACGTTGGGCTGAGCCATACCAGGTTGCTGCGGCCCGGCTGTGCCCACCATGCCAGGTTGTTTCTGAAGCCGTGAGCGTCGCTTCTCCTCCAATTCCTTCTGGATCTTGTAAATTTTTTCTGCCAGGAAGTGGTAATACTCATCCTGGTTTGGAGGATATGAGGAAATAAAAGACATTTTTAAAAGAAGTGATTGTTTGTTCTTGATTGGCCTTTGAATGAAGTTCTTTGCCATGATTCTTTTAGTACTGAGAAATATATCTTTTATTAGTTACCCTGCTGTTCGCGGACTCATACATGTCACCCTCAACCTTGCGTGCATATGCCACCAGGTTCTCCATTCGTCGGTCCTTCAGTGCTGCGGGGTCAGGGGTGGGGAATATGGCTTGTACTCTGAAGAAAAATAACATACAAAACTCATTACCCTATTAAATCAGGCCTTGGTCTACATTTAACTCTATTTTCAACATTTGTTTTATTGTTGGACTTACAGTTTGTGCACCAGGTGGGTGCGCAGGTCCTGAGTGACATGCTCATGCCAGGCCTTCCTTACCCCCGAAGCAGAGAGAGGGGTGGCAGCGGGCAGGTTTCCCATGCCTCCTGCAACTGACCCATCTGGCATCAGCTGACTGTGGGACAAAAATATTGTTGAGATTCAAAAATCACGATCAATGATATTTCCACAAAAGAAATTACAGATAAATAATAAGCATTTTTTATTTGCATTGTTACAAAATATGCACACATTAATATATTATATGACTGTATTCTAAAAGAACCCAGCGGACAGAGGGCGAAATAAGATCATGGATAAATATTTGTTGATAGATGATGCGCTGGATACTAATTTGGCTAACAAGAACAAATGAGAAGCCTTAGGAGTCATTATCCTTGCTAATTTAATCTTTAATTAAAAGACACTTTCATGCAATGAAGTCATATTATCCTTTATTTCAAAGGTCAGATTTTGTGTCAAGGATGAGAGGGCTCACTTGTTGAGTGTGGGGGGTAGAGAGGAGTCGGAGTGCATGCCAGTCTGGTCTGAAGAAGGGACCCCCATGCCTCCTGCCATCTGGTTCATCTGATTAGAACCTGATAAAAACACAATTTCAAGGGTTTAAAAGAAACAATTTAGCAACAGATTTGTTATTACTTCCGCACAATTATTTTAAATTCCACTGAAGTACCATCTTACCTAGAGTGTTCATGTTCCTTAGCTGCTGGTGTTGGGAAGCCTGGGGGTTTTGCTGAGTCGGACCCTGTCCCTGAACCTGACCAGGGGGCTGGTTCCCATACGGCAGGCCCAAGGCAGCATAGGCCCTCTGCATGGAGCTGGGGTCGATGTGTGTGGAAGCGCTGTTGATGGATGTGGCGCTTGACTGGCCAGGTCCAACTGTATTGATGGCATTCTGAAGGCTAGCCCCAGGGGAACCTAGCATGGCTGGAAGAGGATGACAAGATAAACAAAAGGGCTAGGATAATAAAATGAGGCATTTAAAGGTGAACTATGCACAATGTGAATGTGAACAGCAACCTTTAGCATTTATAGCAGTTACTGGCAATACCAATTTGAAACATTAGAGTGTGGGCTGCCACCCACAGGAAGTTTCCGAACACATGGAAACAGTCCTACCGTCTGGATTATTTTTTTAAAAAAACATTTAACCTATTGAGTTAATTTTTGTTAACCAACCCCAGATAGCATTGGGGCAAGTAGCATGTGACACCCTGGATGAGATGATGAAGATAATAGTCATTCATTCATCCATCCATCCATCTTCTATCGCTTTGCGAGGGGTGCTGTACCAATCTCAGCTGACATAGGGTAGGGAGAAAGGCGGGGTACACCCTGGACAGATCGCCAGTCCATCACAGGGACACAGAGACCAACAGCCATCCATGGTCAATTTAGAGTGTCCAATTTGCCTAAAACGCATGTTGCATGTTTTTGTACTGTGGGAGGAATCCGGAGAACCCGCAGAAAACCCCCCCCACACACGGGGAGAACGCGCAAACTCATGCAGAATGGTGAAGATAATAGTGATGATAATTGTCATTTATGTTATAAATATATATATTAAGACTTAACTTGATTTAAATTGCTGAAGCTCCCGGTTTTGTTTCCCTGTCTAGGAGAAAGTGATCCACACCAGAATAGCTGTCTTCAACTTTTCTCCGCTGTCAGCCATTTCAATTTTTTTTTCTCCACAGCAAACCCTTGTTATACTTCTCCTTTGCTAGAGACATTTTTCAGAGCAGTAGTGTGGCTTTTCAAGTTTGGCAAAATCCAGAATTACAGATACATGCCTTCAGCTTACTTATAACCCAGCTGTCGAAGTGCTACAAACTGTTACTGGTTGGGTGGAGCAACAGATCAAAACCAAAACATTGTGCCCCACAAAATTAATTAAAAAATATATAGTGGCTGCACCAATGTATCAGTGGAGCTTTATTTTATTATTATTTATAATGAACGAACCTCAATTAATCTCTCATCATGGATGTTTTAAGACATAATACATATTTTACATATAGCCCGTATAATCCATATTTTATAAAGTTAGAGGAATTACTAATTCTGGTTATAATGTATTAGCATTTTTGCTAAAACATGAAACTAATTAAAATCAAATAACTATTATTAGCAAACAACCATCTTATGTATAACAAATAATGTAGTTGTAATAGTAGACATGTATGTTTTCTGTGCAAGGAAAAAAAAACTCTGAAAAAGAAACTCCAGCCCTGCTCATGCTGTGCATGCTGCCACTGTGGGGGATTTAAACACGTCATAAAGCCTTTTGACCAATCGGAGAGCTTGTAGTCCCAAGACCCTGCCCCCACTGACAGCAGAGCCACAGAGCCCCTCCCCTGGGTGTCACATTACAGGTCCAGCCTTTCTAGAGGAATTCTCTCCTGTTCAAGCTCTCACAGTCAGCGAGCCAGCACAGACCTACAGTGAGGAAATACAACCTGCAGGTGGCACCATTTTATACTACACATGCACTGACTTCAGGCGTGATGCTGAGTGACAGTTGCCTTTCAGTAAGGTTTAGTAGGTTTCAGTAAATATGAACAAATTGAAAAACCCATCACAAATTATACACTAGGTTTTTTTTTTTTAATCTACCCATATGCATTTTATAAGGATATATGAATAAGACATGGGAAGGGGAGCATATAAAGTTACTCACGCTGCTGGTTCCTCTTGTCACTTGCATTTTTTAAAGGCAGGCAGACCGGACAGTCGTGCCTTGTACAGTTCTTCCAGTGGGAGATGATCTGTCTGGATGATGCACAGTGAGCCACTGGGGAAAAAACAACATATGTATTATTAATTTAAAAAAACTATCTAAACACCGGTAAACAAGAAGTGACATTTTTGGTTGGAAGAAGTATTTGAAACTTAATACAGCACAGCTAAAAATTAGATGCTTAATGGATTTTTGAAGGAATAAAGTAAAGCATTTTATCATAACTATTATGGACACATGAAGACAAGGACAACCCCAAAACAAAATTCTTGCAACCATGGCGTTTCATTCAGTGTTTCCCATCGAGGAGCAAAGAAACCAGGCCATATTTAGATTTAAGAAGCTCAGAGAGTTTTTTCTAAACTGATAAAAAAAAAAAAAAATTAGTCAATTATCAAAATGGTTGGCAGTTTATTTAGCAATGGAATATTTATAGATTCATTGCTGAACATGAAGCCCTGATAAATATCAAAGCTCGAAGTTCATAAATCTTGTTTCAGGGCTGCCAAAAGTAAACGTATGTCCACCAAGGTATATGAAAAAATGTAGTACAACCATCGCACAGCTGAGATTACATTTGTTCACTGGTGTTGTCACTGAGACATTTAGAGCTTAGGGAGTCAAGGAGGTAGAATGGCTCAATTCAAGCAGCAAAACAAGAGCCGATGAGAGAACACTGCTTTTGCGCTGTGTTTAATTCAAGTGACTGTACAGCATGGTGCTTTAGTATCAAATCTTCATTGTAAAACAATAGTTAAATATAGTCAACGCTATTTAACCAGGCAAGGTAGTTTTGTGTTATACAAGGATGCAAATATTTTCACATTGTTGAGCAGACACAGCAACATACAGATCAATAAACAATTTTGTTAGGGTATTTTGTTATTCATGGGTAGCTGCTAATTCTCGAATGCAGTCTAGGAAATCTGAACCTGCCAATGCCTTTTATTGTGTATGAAAAGCAACTTGGTCTGTGCCACAATCTCTGGTGCACGCTATAGTTTGTAGATACAGACTTTGGTCCCAATGAAAAAAAAACTTGATTAATAATTAATAATAATATGACATTTGCTATACCTACCTAACTATAACCCATACTGATACAGAGTACTGTATCGTCCCTATCATAGCACAGGCATGCAAAAGCTAAAATGTCACTTCCATATATCTACCACAATGTGGTCACAGGTGCACAGAGTTTAACTGGACTCAACCAGCCAAAATTGTTTGAATCAATGCAACATTTGACCCATTACTCTAAAAAACCCTCAATTCTACTCACCCTGGCAGGACTTGCCAGCCTGGCAGTGGGTCATGTGGTTGAGGACGTTCTTCATGGTGCGGCAGTGTGGCAAAGTGCAGGCCCTCACCTCCCCATTAGCCTGCTCCCGCCGCTGGCACTTATGTGCATGGAGCAGCAGGACCAGCTGCTGCTGAATAAGTTTGCGCTTCTCAGGGTCAGCGGTTGGGCCTGCTGACACTCCCCCAGCCCCAGGGACCATGCCCACTGATGCTACCTGCTGCTGCAGCTGGGTCTGGGACTGAAAAACAATCACAATACAAATACCCTGAATAAGAATTTTTTGCCAACCGTTAGTCTTCATTTACCACCATTAAAATTAATAAGTGCTGCTATTATCGGTGTATTACATACAGCAGACAGTGTTTAGCATGTTGCCTGGAGAGAGACAGCAGAATCAGAATGTGATATGTGATTTAGGGGTTGTACACACAAAAGTTGAGGAGAATAATCTAAAGTTGTTATTGTATTGGCTTTGTACCCGCATAGAACCAGCACATTTAAAAGCTATTTTTGGAAAACGGTTTCCAGGATGGTCAGTAAAACAATCTACCGCTTTATCCTCCACCAGAGGGTCGCGGGGGGTGCTGTGCCAATCTCAGCTACATCGGGCGAAAGGCGGGGTACACCCTGGACAGTTCGCCAGTCCATCGCAGGGCCACACACACCTAGAGACAAACAATCATTCACTCTCACACTCACTCCTATGGTGAATTTAGAGTGTCCAATTGACCTAATCCCCACATAGCATGTTTTTTTTGGACTGTGGGAGGAAGCCGAGAACCCGGAGAGAACCCACACACACACGGGGAGAACATGCAAACTCCATGCAGAAAGGCCCTTGTTCCAACCGGGGCTCGAACCCGGGTCTTCTCGCTGCAAGGCGAGAGTGCTAACCACTATACCACCATGTGGCCGGGTTATAGGATGGTAAAATCTCAAAATGCTACCCTTGTGTTTTCGTATACAAATAATGTGTTACTTTGGGAAAACATTGATCTCATAGTCCAACCTCTCTCTCTTGCACACACGATCACTATCTTTGTCTTCATCTTCTTCTACTTGGAGACTGTTTGGTCTATTCACTTTGATAATTTTGTATGCGACTGTATACACTGTAATGTATACTTATTTGAATAGAGCTTGATTCACATTGTATATATTGCGGATGCTTTATACACATGCTCAACGTGTCCTCTGTTTTTGGTGAATTTCCATAACATTGTTACAGTGTCACATACAGGCCTGGCACATTTACTACGACGTTTTGAGTCATTTTGTGGGGTTTCGTGTGGATGAGACCATTTCTAGAAACAATGACATGTTTCTGGAACAACATAGAAAAAGATTTTTTCTTTTTTAGGTTCTGTTTTTGCAACATTCTATCTATGCTGTATTCTGAATAGTGCAAGTGGTTTATCAGACAGCACTTGCCTTAAGAACAACATATCACACAAAAAAATGTACTTTTATTACAACATAGTTCTGTTAACGAAAGGATTTTTGGTTTAGCTAACATGACAACAAAAAAAAGCAAAAAGCTTAGAAAGTAGAGTAGCAGAGTTTTTTATATCCTACAGAGAAAGATAACAGTTTAGGTCTACATACAGAAAATCATCTCAGGATGAGTGAAGAATCTCAAGGTCCATCTTATCCCAAAGCCAGGACAAGAGGGCACCTCCTCACTCAAAACATAAAACATTCTGAAACTCAGACCTTCCAAAACCTTCCTGAGCTATAGTATATAGGGCAAATAGCCAACCTAATTATAGGAAACACTTACTCCTATAGTTTTTACAGTTCTTTTGTTCTTTTTTCATTAGTACAGTGAATGTGGCAACATACAGACAAGTCCAGTGTTGCTGTTGGATTACTACCCTATGCACTTAATTGCAGTTTGAATACAATTTATTTTAACCTCAATCTGAAGAAAAAAAATTAATAGCATGGTTTTAACCCGTTTTCAATGCCCATCTCGTTTTATGTACATTTACACAGTTAAGACTTAATTTCTTATTCATTACAACTGTATTCACTGATGCACTCATGCTTTACATGCACAACCCAAAGTTGGGTAAAGTTTGTATACTTCTGGACACAGATATGCATCCAGTGTATACAAAATATTGTGTTAGATTTTGAAAATCAACTCTTAACTACTTATATATACACATATTTAGCGTACTTTAATTCCAACCCACAACAAAACTAAAAATAATAAAACAAAGGATGGTTTATGACAGTATGTCGATGTTTTCAATCATTTCTCTGGCATTTTTCAACATTGAAGGCAGAACGTGTACACAAAATTTCAATATCTGCAGACTGTCTTCTAATAGCTGCAGAGAACACATTACATGTGGCAAAAGAAGAAGCATAATCCTTTTAACTTTTAACCTAAAACACAACAGGGACTGCACAAACAGCCACTATTTTATGATGCTTTAAGATGCAAGTGACACTCACCATGTTTGGCACAGTTCCAGCTCCCTTCAGCTCAGCGGGAAATTGAGGCAGGTTGTTTGAAAGAGTTGTCTTGTTCTGGAGTTGTTGGGCATTGACCCCCGCTGCCCCCATCTGCTGAACTCCAGCCTGACCATACTGCTGGCCAAAGGGAGCTCCTGACATTCCCATCTATAGTGAACAGACACGAAAGAAGGTGGTCAGTAGTGAATCATGCAACAGTGAATCTTTCATTTCTTTACCTGTAGACAAAGAGTGTGTGCTAAAGTGTATGGGACAGCTTCAAACACTCAGAATAGCTGTCCTTAATTCTGTGAATAGTTTTTCTTAAGTTGTTATTGTGATCTAGTGCCTTAAGTTCCACACTGAGCAAAAAATGAGGGACTGCTGACAGAAGTACAAAAAAAACTTAAAATTAGGGCATGCAGAAGTATTAAGGTGGCAAATACAAGTGTCCTTGGTTGCACCTTGATCTACGTGTTTCTCTCCCTTTATTTTGCTTTTTTCTTCACAAAAACAGTAACTTAACTAAAATAGTCACTCCTAACCCAGAAAACAGCTAGCCTAGCAACACTGAAGCTAAATACAACATAGGCATTACCACTTGATAGTTATGTGCTTCAGGTTTCAAAGTATTGCCATAATTTGGGGCCAAACAACACACACGCTCTCTCTTTCAGAAAACTCTCAGCATAAAATGTTTCTCATCCATTCAGCTTAGGCATAGGGACCTTGTAATGGTAGGGAAAAACCTTAAGTCCCTTTAAGTGGTCTAAAAAGATAATAGAGAGCTTTCCTGTTGGGTCTTCGAAAAAAAATCAATTGTTCCTCATTTCTCAGCCCTCAGCATGTATCTGTGTACTGACTTCACCCGCCTTCCTCCACAGTGGCCAAAGCAACAGTTTTCCACTGCCAGTAGTGCTTCGGCAGACAGAGCAGTCCCAACCCAGCTGAGCGACAAACAGAGCGAGGCCAGCTTGCTCAACAGCAGAGCAGAGCACTGCACTGTGTGCTGCCTGCCCCTCCCCCCGTTGCACAGAAACACTCAGATGCTTGACTGCTGCTTCCCTCTCATTCACACAGCCTCATCCTACTCTCCCACTTGATGATCTGCTCTTACTACGGTTGAGCGTGACCAGGGTGGAGGAGAGCGCTGTCGCACATGAAGCCTGCAGTGTATCCCAGCCCTTCTGCATGTCCTCTTTTCTCCTCCTCTGTTCGTCTCTCTACCCTGCCTCCCCAACTCAAAAACAACACACAAAGAAGCTCCACTAAACATGACTT